>NC_043713.1:58822634-58869791 GCF_006229205.1 Suricata suricatta | reverse complement strand
GGGGGGCACTTGTGGGGAGAAGCACTGGGTGTTATATGGAAACTAATTTGACAATAAACTATTATAAAAAATGGAATCACAGTATGTAAAATTTTTACAATGTTTTTTTTACTTGATATAATACCTTTGAGATTTATCCTCATTCTTTGGTGTATGAACAGTTTGTTCTTATTGGTGAATAGTATCCCATTATATACAGTTTACCCATTCACCTATTGAAGGGGTTTTTTTTCATTTCTCAAAAATTATGAATAAAACTACCCTAAACATTTGGGTGTAGATGTTTTTAAGAAAGTTAAGTGCTCATTTCTCTGGGGAAAATAACTAAAAGTGGGATTGCTAAATCATCTGGTGAGTACATGTTCAACTTTATAACACATTGTCAGACTGTTTTTCCAGACTGGCTATAACCCCACCAGCAATGTATAAGAGTTCTAGTTCTTTCATATTCTCAACAACACTTGGTACTGTCATTAAAAAAAAAATTCTTAGCTATTCTAATTTTAGTAATATCACATATTGCTATTAATTTCCATTTTCTTAATGGCTAATGATGATGAACATCTTTTTATGTGCTTATTTGACATCTATATATCGCCCTTGGCATCTGTTCAAATCTGTCCTCTTTTATTGTGTTATACCCTAATGCTCAGTTTCCAGAATTCTTTATTCTGGTTACAAGTCCTATGTTAGTTAAGTGACTTACAAATATTTTATGCATCTATAGAGCACCTCATTTCATTCTTACTGTCTTTTGAAGAGCAGGCATTTTTCATTTTGATTTCTCTGAATTTCTTCTAAAAACTATATAGTTCTATATTTTGCTTTTATAGCTATAAATCTTCTTGAGTTAATTTTGTATAGGGCATGAGGTTTAGATACTGGTTCATGTCCAATTGCATTTCCCCCCAAATCATGTTGCTATTATAATTGTTTTTCTTTAATATATGAATTTTAGATATGTTTATATTTACAAAAAATCTGTTGGGATTTTGATTGGAATGGCATCAAATCTATAGATCAATTTGAAAAAAAATTGAGATTTTAAGTATTTTTAGTCCTACCATCCATGGTGTGTCTCTTGCCTTATTTAGGTTGTTGATTTCCTTCAACTACCTTATATAGTTTTATCATATGTTCTTGAACATGTTGGCTAGATGTATACTGAAGTATTTTGTGAGAATTACTGTACACGATATTGCTTTTCAAACGTGGGTCTCTAGTTGTTCTTTACTATCGTAAAGAAATCCAGTTGGTTTCTGAAGGATGACCTTGTATCCTGTGGTATTGATAAACTCAGTTATTAATTCAAGATTGTTTTATAGATTCCTTGATATTTTCAGTGTTGTCTTTGAACAATTACAGCTTTCTTGTTTCCTTACCAATCTGCATACTTTCTCTTCTGCATACTTTCTCTTTCTTGCTTTATTGCACTGACAAGGACTTTAAATACAATATTAAATAATGGAAGTGATGAGATTAAAAATACCTTTCTTCTTCCCAATCTTGAGGCGGAGGGTGGATTCAGTATTTCATCATTAAGTATTATGGGGTTAAGATTAAGATTATTAAGATTTGGGGCTTTATAGATATCTTTTATCAAGTTAAGGAAATTCTTTTTCTATTTGCTTTGCTGAGAATTTTTACTGTGAATGGATATTAAATTTTTTTCAAATACCTCTTCTCCCTCATTTTATATGATCTCATTTTTTTCTTCCTTAGATCAGTAATATGATGAGTTACTCTTGCTTGAGTTTGAATATTGAACTAGGTTTGCATTCCTGGGGAAAATTCTACTTGACCAGTGTATTATTCTTGTTATATATTCATGGATTTGATTAACTAATATATTTCAAGAAATTTTCTATGTCTATGAGGGATATTAACCTGAGTTTTCTTTACTTAGAGCATCCTTGTCTGGTTTTGGCATTGAACTAATTTCAGGCTCATAAAATATACAATGTGTAAAGAGTTCTGAGTATTTAACTATATGAACACCCAGTATTTAAGATGATGCATGTTAATAAGCTTCTCTGCGACTTCATGTATCAGTTTTTGGCAGACTTTTGGTGGAGTCTGTATGGTGTACCGCACAGAGTGTCATGTCGTCTGTGAAAAGTGAAAGTTTGACTTCATCTTTACCAATTCTGATGACTTCATCTTTGCCAATTCTGATGACTGCATTTTGTTGTCTGACTGCTGATGCTAGGACTTCCAGCACTATGTTCAACATCAGTGGTGAGAGTGGACATCCTTGTCATATTCCCAATCTCAGGGGGAAAGCTTTCAGGTTTTCTCCATTGAGGATGATATTAGCTGTGGGCTTTTCAGCTGGGAGAACTGGACAGCAGCATGCAGAAGAATGAAACTAGACCACTTTCTTACACCATACACAAACATAAACTCAAAATGGATGAAGGACCTGAATGTGAGACAGGAAATTGTCAAAACCCTAGAGAAGAAAGCAGGAATCAACCTTTTTGACCTCAGCCGCAGCAATTTCTTACTCAACACATCTCCAAAGGCAAGGGAACTAAAAGCAAAAATGGACCTCATCAAGATAAAAAGCTTCTGCACTAAAAAGGAAACAATAAACAAAACTAAAAGGCAACCGACAGAATGGGAAAAGATAATTGCAAATTACATCTCGGATAAAGGGCTAATATCCAAAATCTATAAGGAACTCACCAAAGTGCTCCTGAAAAACAAATAATCCAGTGAATAGATTGGCAAAAGACATGAATAGACACTTTTCCAAAGAAGATATCCAGATGGCCAACAGACACATGAAACGATGGTCAGCATCACTCATCATCAGGAAAATACGAATCAAAACCACACTGAGATACCACCTTGCACTGGTCAGAGTGGCTAAAATGAACAAATTAGGAGACTATAGATGCTGTTGAGGATGTGGAAGAACAGGAATCCTCTTGCACTGTTGGTGGGAATGTAAACTGGGGCAGCCACTCTGGAAAAAAGTGTGGAGGTTCCTCAAAAAGTTAAAAATAGAACTACACTATGACCCAGCAATAGCACTGCTAGTAATTTACCAAAGGGATACAGGAGCACTGATGCATAGGGACATATGTACCTCAATGTTTATAGCAGCACTTTCAACAATAGCCAAATCATGGAAAGAGCCTAAATGTCCATCATCTGACGAATGGATCAAGAAGATATAGTTTAAAATTACAATGGAATACTACTTGGCAATGAGAAAGAATAAAATCTTGCCATTTGTAAGCAACATAGATGGAACTGGAGGGTATTATGCTAAATGAAAATAGTCAGTCAAAGCAAGACAGGTACCATATATTTTCACTCATATTTGGGTCTTGAGAAACTTAGCAGGAAACCACGGGGAAGGGAAGGGAGGATAAAGTTATAGAGAGGGAGGGAGGCAAACCATAAGAGACTCTTAAATACTGAGAACAAACTGAGGGTTGATGGAGGATGGGGGAGAGGGGGAAACTGGGTGAGGGGCATTGAGGAAGGCACTTGCTGAGATGAGCACTGGGTATTATATGGAAACCAATTTGACAATAAATATATTAAATAGGGGCCCCTGGGTGGCTCAGTCGGTTAACCCTCCAACTTCGGCTCACGTCAGATCTCACGTTCGTGGGTTCGAGCGCCGCGTCAGGCTCTGTGCTGACAGCTAGCTCAGAGCCTGGAGCCTGCTACCGGTTCTGTGTCTCCTTCTCTCTCTGCCCCTTCCCCTCTCATGCTCTATCTCTCTCTGTATCAAAAATAAATAAAACATTTAAAAATAAATAAATAAAAAATGAATATATTAAATAAAAACACCCTTCTCATAGCATCTTTGTTTCGCATGTTAGTTGTTATGTTAAAATTATATGAACTCTAACATAATGACAACTGGAAAATCTCCAAGTACTTGGAAATTAAATAGTACCATTCTAAAAAATTTGTGGGTCAAAGAGGAAAATCTCAAGGGAAATAAGAAAAGTTTAAACTGAATAAAATGTTCCATTCTTTTTCTGGAAAATATGGATGTAGAATTAGTCTTATTGCTTCTTTAAATATTTGATAGTATTTCTGAAATGATCTCTGCATAAGGTTTTCTTTTTCATAAGATTTAAACTACACTTTTAGTAGATAGGACTATTCGGGTTATCTATTTCATCTTGGATGAGTTTACTTAGTCACTAATTTTTCCTACTTTCAAGAAAGTGGCTTATTTTTCCTGCATTGTTTAATTCATTTGTATAGAATTGTTATTAATATTTCCTTATTTTTCTTATAATGTCTCTGAGTTTGTGCTGATATGCCCTCTTTTATTCTTCATATTAGTAAGTTATGTCATCTCTTTGTCATTCTGTCTAGAGGTGTAACAATTTTAATAATATTAAAAAAATCAGCCTTTATGTCATTGACTTTCTCTGTTTTCATAAATACTTTATTTATGAGTGTATTTACATTATTCTTTATTATTCTATTACTATGTTTTCATAAATAAGATCATTTATTTTTATCTTGTGTATCTTATTCTTTTTTGTCTTTTCCTGGTTTCTTGATACATAAGTTTAAAATGTTGACTTAAAATCTTTACTCTTTACTAATACAAGCATTGGATGCTATAAATTTCTCTGTAAACATTATTTTAGCTGTATCATAAAATTTTGATATATTACATTTTAAAATTTATTCAACTAAATATTTTCTAAGTTCTCTTGAGACTTCCTCTTTGACCCGTGGATTTTTTTTTTAAGAGAGTGTTGTTAATTTTCAAATATTTAGAGAATTTAATTTATCATTATGTTAGAGTTAATATAATTTTTACATAACTATGAAATTATGAACAAGGCACTGTGGGAAAAGTGTACTCAGAATTTTACTTGCTATGTTATATTCTTTTTTCTTTTTTTAATGTGAGGTGTTCAGTTACTTGAAGAATTAGAGTCCTGTCTTCTTCTTGGATATTATCTTAACTCAGACACCCTGTTCCTTCTACTGCCTTCTGGATAGAGTTTAACACCATTATTGGTCACATAATTCCGTCCAAATTGTTTTACATCTGCCACTTTCAATTTATTTAACACTCTTTCTACAAAAGACTGTTTCTTTATAAAATATCCTTCTCTATTCTTGGTTCTCCAAATACTATAAGCTGAACATCTTAGAAGACTTACTACCCTTTTTCATGATTGTGACTTAGCTCTTTTTTTAATTTATTTTATTTATTATTATTATTATTTTTTTTGATAGAGAGTGTAGGCAGGGGAGGGGCAGAAAGAGAGGGAGACAGAGGACCTGAAGTAGGTTTCACACTGAGAGCAGTGAGCCTGATGTGGGGCCCAAATTCACAAACCACAAGATCATGACCTGAGCCAAAGCCGGATGCTCAGCAGACTGGGCCACCCAGGTGCCCCTGTGCCTTAGCTCTTACACATTCTGACGCTTTGGTTGCTTTTCTTTATCCAATTTGCCTAAGCCCCACCAGTATTTTTGGACACTAGTTAATATTTCATCTTCCTTTTCAAGTCTCTTTGACTCTTCATGACTAATCCTCAATAAAACATTTAGTATATTCAGCCCAACTGAATGTTTCAAAGCAGGTCACATAATTCTTAGATGCCTGAAGGTAATAATTGTATAGTGTACCTCTTAGTATTCCAAGAACTGTGCTTACTGCACATAACAGGTTCTCAAAGGAAAGTTTTGTTTTGTTTGCTTTTTTGTACTGTTTATTTGGTGAATGCTGTCCAGAAAACCAATTCTAGGGGCGCCTGGGTGGCTCTGTCACTAAAGCGTCCGGCTTTGGCTCAGGTCATGATCTCACAGTTCGTGGGTTTGAGCCCCGCATCGGGCTCTGTGCTGACAGCTCAGAGCCTGGAGCCTGCTTCAGATTCTGTGTCTCCCTCTTTCTCTGACCCTCCCCTGCTCATGCTATCTCTCTCTGTCTCTCAAAAATAAATAAAAAACAATTTAAAAAAAAAAAAGAAAATCAATTCTAGAGAATTCTCTAGCCACGGAGTGTTAGCTCAATAACACAAAATAGCAGTTTCCCAAATACGTGTTTGGGTATATGAGACACTTATTTCAATGGAAGAAACAAGAGTCCTGTTTTCATAAAGTATAGGGAACCCATGTATTCTGATCACCTCCTATTCAACCCATTGGTGAAGAAGGGATTTCCTACCTAAGTTGTATGAGATGGCTGAGCTCACAACACCTGCCCCTGAACAGATGAGACTGACAGCAGTTTACTAGTCACTTAACCCCTCAGTTGGGGAGCAAAACACTGCACAACATTCAGGGCCACATGAAAAATTCACTCAGGAGCAGACTGAACCAGGAGGGGCAAACTTTGTAGTAAGCGACTGGGAGCACCCCCTGGTTTCTTCTATGCGAGGATATGATTGGCTTGTTTAAATAATTACTTAACTGACAGCACTTGTGGTGTTGAAGGAGCATAGAGAGAAGGGTGGAAAGCAAAAGACAGAGGAGTCTGTGTGAGTTTCTCTGTTTAGATTTTAAACCTTGGGAGACCCCCATTGTTTCCTGGCTTTTTCCAGCCACTTGGCATTGAACTTGAATAAGGGGTTTACAGTCCTTGATCACGAAGCAGGATAAAAGCAAGAAGAGGAGCAGGGCTTGTGGGAGAGCCCGGTGGTGTGGGCAGAAAAGACCGGTGACTCCCCAGAATCCTTAAGCCCTCCTCTTCCCAAAGCTCCATGTGAGTTGACAGCTGCATGTTACACATGGGACTGCCATGGTGGAAGTGGATGTGAGAGGCAACGTGACAGACTTGGGACAGGGGCCACTGTGTCAGGTGCCACCCGGCTGAAATGAGCAAGTGCTCAACCTCTCTGCTTCTCATCCCTCATCTCTAAAAGGAGTTATGTGACATGACATAGATGTGGAAGTGATGTAATGTAATTACCTGGTACCCAGGAGACACTGCCTTCATTGCAGTTGTCTGAGTATTTACTGCTATCTAAGTCCCCAAAGCTGCACTAGGGGTTGCTAGGGAACGTAAAGATTGTCCCGTCTAACTATGTTGTGATACGTTGTGCTTCCATTTTCACTTGTTTCAAGATATTTCTCAATTTCCCTTTTGAATTCTTCTTTGACCTGTTAACTGTTTCAGGAGCGTGTTGTTTAATCTCCACATATTTGCAAAATTTCCAGCTTTTCTCTTGTTATTGATTTCTAGTTTCATATCATTGTTGTCATAAAAGATATTGATATGATTTTGATCTTCTTAAGTTTGTTAAGACTTATTTTGTGGCCTAACATATGATCCATTCTGGAAAATGTTCCATGTGCACTTGAGAAGAATATGTGTCCTTCTGTTCTTGAATAGAATGCTCTATCTATGTCAGTTAGGTCCATTTGGTGTACAGTGTTGTTCAAGTTTGACATTTCCTTCTTGTATTTATGTCTGGATAACCTATCCATGTTGACAGTGGAATATTGACTTCCTCTAGTATTATTGTATTGCTGTCTATTTCTCCCGTTGGGTCTACTAATATTTGCTTTATATACATAGGTGCTTTGATATTAGGTGGATAAATATTTACAAATATTATGTCATTTTTTGGATTTACCCTTTTACATTGTATGATGAACTCTGTCTTTTGTGATAGTTTTTGACTTAATTACTATTTTATCTGATAAAAGTATAGTGAGTTTTTTAGAAGCTATTATTCTTTTATTTTTTAATTTTTAAAAATTTATAATAGTTTATTGTCAAATTGGTTTCCATATAACATCCAGTGCCTCTCCCTACAAGTGCCCCTCTCCATCACCCCCCCTCCCCTTTCAGCCCTCGGTTGGTTTTCCATATTCAATAGTCTCTCATGATTTGTGTCCCTTGTTCTCCCCAATTCTCTTTCCCCCCTCCCCTCCCTATGGTCCTCTGTTAGGTTTCTCCTGTTAGACCTATGAGTGCAAACATATGGCTCTGTCCTTCTCTGCCTGACTTATTTCACTTATGACACCCTCAGGTCCAACCACTTTGCTACAAATGGCCGTATTTCATTCTTTTTCATTGCCATGTAGTACTCCATTGTGTATATATACCACATCTTCTTGATCCACTCATCAGGTGATGGACATTTAGGCTCTTTCCATGATTTGGCTACTGTAGAAAGTGTCTCTGTGAACATAGGCGTACATGTGCTCCTGTGCATCAGCACTTCTGTATCCCTTGGGTAAATCCCTAGCAGGGCTATTGCTCGGTCATGGGGGAGTTCTATGGATAGTTTTTTGAGGAACCTCCACACTGTTTCCCAGAGCGGCTGCACCAGTTTCCATTCCCACCAGCAGTGTAGGAGGGTGCCCGTCTCTCCACACCCTCGCCAGCATCTATAGTCTCTTGATTTGTTCATTTTAGCGACTCTGACTGGTGTGAGGTGGTATCTCAGTGTGGTTTTGATTTGTATTTCTCTGATAATGAGTGAGTTTTTTTTTTATAGGGAGCATACAGTGTTTGATATTTTTAAAAATCAATTCAGACACTGTATGTCTTTTAACTTATGAATTTAATCTGTTTATGTTTAAATTCATTATTGATAGGTAGGAACTTAATATTGCCATTTTGTTAACTATTTTCTGACTGGCTTGAGATCCTTTGTTTCTTTCTT
Organism: Suricata suricatta; assembly: GCF_006229205.1. Classification (NCBI taxonomy): domain Eukaryota; kingdom Metazoa; phylum Chordata; class Mammalia; order Carnivora; family Herpestidae; genus Suricata; species Suricata suricatta. Next base: position 58,861,176 of record NC_043713.1, on the reverse strand, counting down.
CCTCTATGTATCCTTTTTTGATTTGATGATTTTTTGTAATGATATGGCTGGATTCCTTTCTCTGTATCTCTTGCATATACACTACTGGCTTTTTTCTTTGTGGCTACCATGAAGTTTACATAAAACATCTTATAGTTTAATGATATATTTAAGCAGACGGCAACTTAACTTTGGCCTATAAAAAAACTACACTTTAACTTCTCCCACGTTTTATATTATTGATGTCACAATTTACATTTTTATATATTGTGTATCTGTTAATAAATTATTGTAGCAATATTTAAGTACCTTTGCCTTTTAGCTTTTATACTACAGTTAAAAGTGACTTGCATACCATTACACTATTGAAGTTTTATGGACATAGATTATATTCTTACCTTCACAGTGAAATTTATATTTTCATGATGTTAGCATGCTTTTATTTCAACTTGAAGTGTTTTCTTTAGCATTTGAAGGAGAGCCTAGTTGTGATGGACTCTCATAGCTTTTATTTATATGAGAAAGTTTGAGAAATAAAGTCTTTATTTCTGAAAGACAGTGCTCCTGTTAACTATATTATACCACAAGGGTATACCACTGAGTTAGGGCAGTGGAGATGTATTACTGGCTTTGCCAGCTGAAAGAAAACCACTTTTGAGGGACTTTATTGAAAGGGATGGAGAAAAGACATTTGTCAGATCAATAGCTGTATACCAGGTACTGAGCGATGTATTGATTTCCTCAAACAATGAAACCACATATGGTACAGTAGCTGCAATTGGAGTCACCACATGGTTAAGCATATAGTAATCCACTGTCATTCTCCAAGATCCATCTATCTTCTCCTTGGCCGAATAGAAGAGTTGAATGAGATGTGGTGGGAATCATCATCCTTGCATCTTTCAAGTCCTTGAGGATGACACTAACCTTTACAACGCCTCCAGAAATATGATATTACTTTTGGTATACTATTTAGAGGCTGTTCTATCTGCCTTCCCGTGAGCTTTTCCCACCATAATAGACCTTACTCCACAAATCAGAGGACTTATGTGAGGATTCTGTCCATTGATAAGTATATCTCTTCCAATTATATTTTCTATAACTGAGAAAATAACAAAATAGGTTTAGGGATCCACTGAGCCTACTGTGAGACACAGCTGAGCTAAAACTCCATTGGTAATCTGACCTCCATATGCTCTATTCTGACTGGTGGACCACAGTGATGCATGGGGCCTCCTAAAATTAGTGTCATTTAGAATCAGTCTCAAGATGTCTCCAAAGCATCAATTATTTCCTTTTCCTCAATGCAGATACCCTGGAAAAAAAGCCAGGTTTGTTTAGGGAAGGCTGAGGAAAAGATAACAGTATAAATTTTTGACAGTGTTTTGGGGTCCATCCTCACGTGTACCCAGCCTCTCTTTGTTCAAGGAGTTCTGGGTCTATAAACTAGCTCACACCTGGGAATTGATGGAAGGGCTGTGACTCTTGTTATAATTCAGGTTAGATTTTTATTTTCTTGATCTAGTTCTTTTCAACTTACATAGATCAAGTAACAATTTAATAGGCTTTCTCTCTCTTTCACTTCTAGGAATGTCAGAGAACCAACCAACACCATAAGTTTATATGAGTCAGACTATTCTGATTGCTGCTTTGACTCTGCTGTTCATGACAGTAACCACACTCTCTTTGTCTGGTGGTTGAGTGATGCCACTTGGCTCTGCCACCATAGGGTCCAATTCCTCCCATTGCACTGAGTTTTTTCGATTCAGTGACCACAGTACCCATTGTAAGGTCTTGCCTACAGAAAAGCTCTTCATGGCATACACAGAGCTTTTTAAGGACTCTGGGGATCCCCTCACACATTTATTTTTTACGATAGTAGTAAAAAGTATGTCTTCTGGACCCTCCCAGAGTGAGTGAGCAGGACTTACGTGATAAATCCACTGTAACATTCTAATTTCTCTAAGCCTTTAAATTCCTTCCTGTACATTACTCCAAGGCCGATCTGGCATTTCCAGCTTACTCACTGAGGGTTCTGTTCTGGTCCATGTTTGAGCCAATCCCTTTCTAACTCCTCAAACTGCAGCATTAAATGCAGAATTTCTGTTTAGTGATCCCTACCAATAAATCTGGCCTAATTCATCTTTCTGTTCCTTCCACCATTCCCCCATTTCCTTAGTATCCATTCTTAATCATGAGCCCTGGATTTCCATCTGCATAAATTGGAAAACTCAACTAGTTATTTTGGAATATAGCTACCTCATAGGCCACACTTTGTACCTCATCGTGAGAGGCCTCCTGGATTTGAATCTAGTTAAAGCCTAGAAGAGAAGAAGGGTGGTGAAGCGGGTCTTAAGGAGATTCAGCACAGTCTGGTATTCTTGCATGGTAACTGCCTCAGGGGAGGTCATTACCATTTTTCAAGCAATGGAGACTTAATCCCCTCAGATGGAGCTGGAGAGGCCCCTCGTGCTGGGGCTGGGCCTGCACTGGGTGGAAAGGCAAAGAAGACTTATCACAATTTAGGGCTCCTTGCCTCCAGTTTCATCAGGGTCTTCCAACAGGTCTCTATTCTAACTCACAAGGTTTTATTCCTTCCCAATTCACGCCTCTGCTTTAACAGCAGGCACCCTGTGAGGCTGAGGATTCAATCTGCATTGTAATTCATCCAATTACAGGAATGAGACTCTGTGTTTGATTGTCAGCAATCTCAGCACTGAAGCTACAAGAGATAAAGGACTTCTTCAGAGTATATACGGAAACTTCCGGGTCACTTATGCAGTGCTTGAGGTGGGAATTCAAATCCTGAGCTCATCTTTTTCTTTCACCACTTTGTCCAGCAACAATAAGAGCAACCAGCCAATCTCATTAAAAATGTAAGTTTTCTTAAAATGTTCAAACACATCATATACACAAAAGGCTCACCTCAAGAAGCAAGAAAAGCATCAGATAAACAATCTAACCTTCCACCTAAAGGAGCTAGAAAAAGAATAACAAATGAAGCCTAAAGGCAGCAGACGGAAGGAAAAATAGACTAGAACAGAAATAAATTATATAGAAACTAAAAACAATAAAACAGATTAATGAAACCAGAAACTGGTTCTTTGAAAAAAATTAATAAAATTGATAAACCTCTAGCCAGACTTATCAAAAAGAGAAGAAAAAGAACCCAAATAAATAAAATCACACAAAAAAAGAGAGGAGACATGATAACCAATACCACAGAAATACAAACAATTATAAGAAAATATTATGAAAAAACACATGCCTACAAATTGGACAACCTGGAAGAAATGGATAATTCTTAGAAACATATGAACTACAGAAACTAAAACAGAAAGAAATAGAAAACTTGAACAAATACAAGCAAAGAAAGTGGATCAGTAATAATAAAAGGAAAATCTCCCAATAAACAGAAGTCTAAGGCCAGGCGGCTTCACAGACAAATTTTACCAAAAATGTATTTAATTTTATTTTTATAAGGTTTTTAATGTATATTTATTTATTTTAAAAGAGAGAGAGGGGAGGGAGGAGCAGAGAAAGACAGAGAACCCCAAGCAGGCTCCACACTGTCAGTGCAGAGTCTGATGCAGAGTTCCATCTCACTAACCATGAGACCATGACCTGAACCAAAATCAAGAGTTGGATGCTTAACTAACTCAGCCACCCAGTAGCTCCAAATTCTACCAGACATTTAAAGAAGAGCTGATACCTATTCTTCTCAAACTATTTCAAAAAAAAATAGAAAAGGAATGAAAACTTCCAAATGTTTTCTCTGATGCTGGCATTACCCTGATACCAAAACCAGATAAAGACTCCGGAACATGGATGCAAAAATTCTTAATAAAGTATTAGCAAGTCAAATCCAACAGTGCATCAAAAGAATCATTCACCATGATCCAGGGTTGCAAGCGTGGTTCATTATTCATGAATCAAACATGATGCACCACAAGAATAACAAGAAAGGATACAAGAAATCCATTCATGATTTTTTAAAGAAAGCCCGCTACAGATGAGGTTGAGAAGGAACACACTCCAGCACAACGAAGGCCATAAGCGAAATCCCACAGCAGGTATCATCTCCCCTCTACAGTCAAGACGATAGGGATGCCCACTCTCACCATTGTTATTGAACACAGTACTGAAAGTCCTAGCCACAGCAGTCAGACAACAAAAGGAAGTAAAAGTTATCCAGATCATCAAGGAAGAAGCCAAACCTTCATTCTTTGCAGATGACATGACACTCTACAAGAAAAACCCAAAAGATTCCGTCAAAAAACTGCTGGAACTGACACATGAATTCAGTAAAGTCTCAGATACAAAATCAGTGTACAGAATTCTATTGCATTTCAATAATGAAACAGTAGAAAGAGAAATTGAGGAATCAACTCCACTTACAATTGTGCCCAAACCAATAAGATACCTAGGAATAAACCTAACTAAAGAGGTGAAAGACCTGTCCTCTGAAACCTACAGAACACTGATTAAAGAAATCAAAGAGGACACAATGAAATGGAATGAAAAGGAAAGATATTTCATTCTCAGGCATTGAAAGAAAAATATTATTACAACGTCTATATTACCCAAGGAATCTACACATTTAATGCAATCTTTATCAAAATGCCAACAAACACTTTTCACAGAGCTAGAACAAACAATCCTAAAATTTTTATAGAACCACAAAAGACCCTGAATAACCAAAGCAACCTTGAAAAAGAAAAGCAAAACTAGAGGCATCACAATTCTGAACTTCAAATTATATTACAAATCTGTAGTGATCAACACAGTACTGGCACAAAAATAAACACATAGATCAAGAGAACAGAATAGAAAACCCAAAAATGAACCCACAACTATATGGCCAATTAGTTTTTGACAAAGCAGGAAAGAATATTTAATGGTAAAGACAGTATCTGCAACAAATGATGTTGGGAAAACTGGACAGGTATATGCAAAACAATGAAACTGGACCACTTTCTTACACCATCCACAAAAAGAATTCAAAATGAATTAAGGACCTAAATGTGAAACATGAGACCATAACATCCTAGAAGAGAACACAGGCAGTAACCTCTTTGATATCAGCCATAGCAACTTCTTGCTAGATAAATTTCCTGGGGTAAGGGAAACAAAAGCAAAAATAAACTATTGGGACTTCATCAAAATAAAAAGCTTCTGCATAGAGAAGGAAACTATCAACAGAACTAAAAGGCAGCTTACAGAATGGGAGGAGATATTTGCAAATGACATATCTGATAAAGGGTTAATGTCCAAGATACATAAAGAACTTATAAAGCTCAGCACCCAAAAACAAGTAATCCAATTAAAAATGGGCAGAAGACATAAATAGACATTTTCCATATAAAAAGATGCTCAACGTCACTCATCATCAAGTAAATGTAAATCAAAACTACAATGAGATACCACCTCACACCTGTCAGAATGGCTAAAATCAGTAATACAAGAAACAGCAGGTGTTGGTGAGGATGTGGAAATTGGAGAATCTTCTTGCACTGTTGGTGGGAATGCAAACTGGTGCAGTCATTCTGGAAAACAGAGTAGAGCTTCCTCAAAAAGTTAAAAATAGAACTACCCTAGAGTCCAACATTTGCACTATTTACCCAAAGAACACAGAAATACTAATTCAGAGCAATATATGCCTCCCAATGTTTATAGCAGCATTGTCTACAATAGCCGAAGGTCTATCAACTGATGAATGGATAAAGAAGATGTGATACATATATGCAATGGAACATTACTCAGCCATAAAAAGGATGACATGGAGCTAGAGAGTATTATGCTAAGCAAAATAAGTTGGTCAGAGAAAGACAAAATATTGTATGATTTCACTTATATACGGAATTTAAAACAAATGGGCAAAGGGGGAAAATGAGAAGAGAGTGGCAAATCAAGAAACAGGCTCAACTATACTGAATGTTGAACAAAATTGAATAGAGAACAAAATAATGGTTAGTGGGGAGAATGGGTTAAAAAAGTGATGGGGATTAAGGAGTGCTCTTGTGATGAGCACTGGATAGTATGTAAATGCTGCATCTCTAAGTTGTACATCTGAAACTAATATTACGCTTATGTCAACTGACTGGAATTTAAATAAAAACTTAAATAAAGGAGTGCCTGGCTGGCTCAATCATTTAAGCATCTGATTTCTGATTTCAGCTCAGGTCATGATCTCACGGCTTGTGGATTTGAGCACTACATTGGGTTTCACACTGTCAGTGCAGAGATTCTGGGATTCTCAGATTGACATTCTCTCTCTCTTCCTCTCTCTTTGCCCCTCACCTGCTCATTCTCTCTCTCTTAAATAATTTTAAAAAACATATGCACAATCACTCAGCTCCTTGCTTTTTCTAAGTGATTTATTAACAGTAATTAATGCAGGTCATTTGCATATCTCTCTTGTCAGATCACACCATGAATCATTAGTGCTCTCTTTACTTCTAGAAACAAAATCATATGTTTAAATCTAATCACATGAGAGAGTCAATTCCAGAGTTTTCAGAACAAATTTTAAAAACTCCTTCTTAAAATTCTACTTCCCTAGAATCACTCTTGATATCAAAATCTGTTTTAGTCAGAGCTCTGCAGAGAAATAGAACTGAAAGAGAGAGGGGTGAAAAAGAGAATTATAAGGAATTGGCTCCTGCAGTTATGGAGGCTCAGAAGCCCCAAAATCTGCAATCTAAAGGCCTGAGAGCCAGGAGAGCTGATGGTGTAAGCTTGAAAGGCTTGAGAAGGTTGGTGTCCAGTTGCTCAAAAATAGGGAAAGACAGGTTCCTTACTCTGCCTTTTGTTCAGCGCAAGTTTTCAGGGATTGAACGGTGCCCCATCCACACTGAGAGGGACAATCTACTTATTTAATCTACCAATTGAAATGTTAATCTTATACAAAATCACTCTCCTAGACACACCCAGAATAATGTTTAATCAAAAACCTAGGCACCCCATGCCCCAGTTCAGTTATCACATAAAATTATCACATGAATCCATATGTGCAAAGAAATCTTTCCAAATAGGGAGGATTAGGTCAATTATGCTTTAACACGAACAGGTGTATCCCAGTCCATTGGTCATCTTTCCTTTGCTCATTTTCCTAAACCACACATTACTCAAGATTTGCCTATTTAGATTTCTTCCCTCATTTTAATTCTCTCTTTTTCTCTACTTGACTCCTTTATTATTTTTCTTCCAATATCTAGCATTCATAAGGCATATCAATCTTGAACATTATCTACTAAATGCTATGCTAAAATTTTGTTTAGACCACCTAATTTTGTCCTAATATACCAACAACAATAGTGATTACAGTCATACAATTTACAGGGCTCAAAAATCACACTTCCAGCAAAGAAATTCAAATGATAACTTTCAGATTTTACATGATCATAGAACCATGGAAACCATACACACATACACATACACACATACTACGTGCACCTGCTACTTATTTCTGGAAGAGACATATTCTACACGCCCACTTAAGGCCTTTTTCTCTAACTCTGTTTTTCATTCCACAAGGTTCTAATCGGCCATGATCTTGGGGAGAGAGAGAGCAGTAGTAGTCTTCAAGTTGGCATGCAAGGCCCCATAGCTACTTGGCATACTAGAAATTTTCTCCTCTGTGCCCCCTGCTTCCAAATCTGATTCACAGAAGAACAGATTCCACTATAAACTAAACCTGGGGGAAAGTAAGATCAAGCACGTCAACATTTTTAAAATGATGGGAAACTAATAAATTTCTCTCTAAGTGTCAAAACTACATGATTGTCAGTCGATAATCTAGCTTGTTTGGGGTCCAGGATAAGAAAAAATGAGGTAAACTAGTCTAGCTTGTAAACAGTTGTGTAATTTATTTTTTTTAAAAAATACATTATTTATTAGAGAAGCTTAGATTTACAGAGCAGTACAGAGTTCTTATATACTTCCTCTCTTCTCCCACATTTTCCCCTACTACTAACATGTTATATTAGTAGTACATTTGTTACAAATGACAAGTCAGTATTAATGCACCCTCGTGTAGTAAAGAGCACAGTTTACATTAGAGTACACTCAATGTTACACAATTCTAAGGGTTTTGACAAAGTATATGGTAAAATATCCACTATTCTGGCATCATAGAGGATAGTTTCACTGCCCCCCAAATTCGCCTATTCATTCCTCTCTTCCTCCTCCAAACTGCTGGAAGTCACCAATATTTTTACAGACCCTATAGTTTTGCCTTTTCCAAGATGTCATAGAGTTACATTAATATAGTTGAATCTTCTTTGATTTCTTCCACGAGAACTTATGTAGTTTTCTTCACATATATCTTATACACATTATGTTAGGTATTTATTTAAGAATTTCATTTTTTGGTGCTAATATAAATGATATTGTGTTTTTAATTCCAAATTGTTTCTGCTAGACAGGAAAGCAACTGATTTTTATACAACACTTGGTCATTAATCCTTTTAATATGTTTTTTAATTCAGGATGTTGCTGAGTATTTTTGCATCTATGTTCATAAGGGATATTTGTCTATAAATGTTCCTTTCTTATAGTGTTTTTTGCTTTAGTGTCCAGGCCATGCTGACATGTAGAATGAGTTAGGAAGTATTCCTTTCTCTTCAATTTTTTGGAAAAGTTTGAGAAGGATTGGTGTTAATTCTTCTCTAAATATTTGGTAGAACTCACCAATGAAGCCATTAATTAGATCCTAGCTTTTCTTTTTTGGAAGACTTTTTTTTTTATGATTCAATCTCCTTACTAATTGTAGGTCTATTAAGGTGTGTTGTTTAATCTTGCATCTTGCTAACTTTCTATAATCATTTTTTACTTCCAAGAGTATTTTGTGGATTCTTTGGAATTTTCTACATAGACAATAATGTTATCTTTTTCAGTCTTCTGTTATATTTGTGGATGAATGAGAAGCCAGCTCCACTTACTTAACTAACTACAGCTACCTGTAATACTATCTACAATTAACTTGATGTGAGTGATGCCAGCTCTTTCATCCAATAACACATTCGGTTAATAGCAGTGAACTAGGGAAAAGATATTTCAGAACAGGAGAGATACTTTGAATCTGGAACAGAGTACAGGAAGGAATGTGTGTGTGTGTGTGTGTGTGTGTGTGTGTGTGTGTGTGTGTGTGTGATCAATTGTGGTTTCCTGGAAAATGTGTTTAGTGTGGGATGGGATTGGGGAAAGGGAGAAGACTACACCAAGAAAAGGATATAAGAATACAAGGAAGGAAAACTAGGAGGGCTGGAGAGAAACCTTAATATTTCACAGTAGCTGGATTTGTGAATGGTAAACATTTACATGTTGTTTTACAAAATTCTGAGTTCTTACTCTTCCTTTATAAAATTAAATTGAATTTATTCCACACCATAATTTTTAAATTTCTTTGGTCTAAATCAAAAGAATTATCCAAAAGTGGAAAACAGCCCTTTAGAAAATGGGAGGCATGATTGTTAATGCCATATGCCCTGAAGGCCAGGCAAGGATTATTTTCAGTGCTGCACTTAGTACTACCCATAGTTTCCCACTGATTTAATGTCCTGGGATTAGCCAAGCTTCACATTAAATTGTAGATTTTTAAAATAAATACACAATAACTTCTACTCAGTAAAACACAAAACTCTGAGGTTTTATTGCCCCTTAGAAATCAATTAGTTTTGTATCTAAACAGCAAGCATTCGTATCCTTCTTTAAATATCCTAGCTTCTCAAATGTTCTTCTAGTGGGCCATGACATCTACAGGTTCCCTCACGTCTTAGTCATTTCAGGCTACTGTAGCGAGAATACCATAGACTGGGTGATTTCAACAAGAAGCTTTTATTTCTCACAATTCTGGAAACCGGGAATCTGACATGAGGCTTTTAGCATAGTCAGGCTCTGGTGAGGGTCCTCTTCCTGGTTTCCCCACACAGGAAAGAGAGAGACAGAGGATACCAAGAAAGACAGGAAATGAGAAATAAAAAGTTCTCCCTTGTATCTTTGTACAAAGCTCCACCTTTATGACCTAATCACTTCCCAAGTGCTTCACCTGCTAATTCCCATACTACATCAGGGATTAGGATCCCAACATAAATTTTAGGGTGGTGCAAATATTTAGTTCACAATATTTTACTATTTAGCAAGTTAAATAAAATCTATGATATATATACTCCTTTCATATTTGCATGAAAGTCCTGATTTTATTCTTTTGAAACTTGAACTGTTTTGGAGGTTCACCAAGAGGCTCAGGTTGGCTCACCCAACTGTACCCAAAGTTAGACAAGCTCTGAGAAGTGGGCACTATGGCTTGTTTAAGCCCAGACAGCTTTTCTTGGCTTCCTGAATGGATCCCAAGTAGCAACAGAACTTTTACTTCACCGACCCTCTCTCTTTTTTTCCTTTCTAATAATTTTGTTTTGGTTCATATATGGCTGATTAGTTAGGTTCACTGGTGGTAGTTAGGTTGGAGAATTTGGTCTTATGGTTTGACCACGAGGCTATCTGTTAGATGGACGATGTAGGTATATTCCTTATTAGCAAGACATGATAAAGAATACAGTTTGTTATTCTTTTTTGCCTATTTGTGTGCTCAAATCAATTAAGAATTTCATACTTGCTTGACAAAGCAGCTCTTTGACTTTGAACAGGTGAAATTTTGTGTTTCTGTATTTACTTTTAATCTGTGGCTGAAGGCATATTTGTCTGTGGGTCTGTAATATAGAAAGGGCTTTGACTATCATTACATGAGTGTGACATATTTTCTTACCACCAGATGGTATTAATACATTGTATTATGATGTCTCTTAAATTAAAGGATCTCTGCTCTAATTTGTTAATAGAAATAAATAAGGCACTTACATAAATATAAGATCCCCAAATATCACATAAACTAAACAGAACTTCTAATACTACAAATGTGATATATGTTTAGGAACATATACATTCTGATAAAAACTGCTACTTCAGACATGTCTTCAAAAGTCCAATTTTACAAAATTAAGATGAATCTTAGGAAAGAACAAATTGGTTTAATAATTTTGACTTAAGAGAGAAAAACAGCTATAATTCTCTTCTCTGACTGATGTGAAATATATTACAGGTTTACATTCTTCATGATATTTAAGTTTGCTTTATGTCAATTCTTCCATTTTATATTAGTTTACTGATCAAAAAGCAGTCACCTCTGCTACATCATGTTTAAGATTATGAAAGAGATAAATTTGTGTTCAAGTAAATTAAATCTGTATTCTGACAAACATTGTCAATCAACAGTAGTAATGTTTTATAGTATGTCAGTTTAAATAGTCCAAGATCCTTAGACTATTTAACAACTTGATTTAGGGGTGCCAGGATGGCTCAGTCGGTTAAGCATCTGACTCTTGGTTTCAAATCAGGTCATGATCTCCTGGTATCATGAGTTCAAGCCCCACATCAGGCCCTGTGCTGGCAGCATGGAGCCTGCTTGGGATTCTCTCTTCCTTTCTCTCTGCCCCTCCCCCACTTGTGCTGTCTCTGTCTCTCTCAAAATTAAACTTTATTTTTTTAAAAAATAGTTTATTGTCAAATTGGTTTCCATATAACACCCAGTGCTCTTCCCTGCAAGTGCCTCCTCCATTACCACCACCTCTTTTCCCCCATCCCCTCCCACTTCAACCGTCAGTTCATTTTCAGTATTCAATAGTCTCTCAGGTTTTACATCCCTTTCTCTTCCCCACTCTCTTTCCATAGTCCTCCATTAGGTTTCTCCTGTTCTCCTGTTAGACCTATGAGTGCAAACATATGGTATCTGTCCTTCTCTGCCTGACTTATTTTGCTTAGCATGACACCCTTGAGGTTCATCCACTTTCCTACAAATGGCCATATTTCATTCTTTCTCATTGCCATGTAATACTCCACTGTATATATATATATACCACGTCTTCTTGATCCGTTCATCAGGTGATGGACATTTAGGCTCTTTCCATGATTTGGCTATTGTAGAAAGTGCCGCTATGAGCATTGGGGTGCATGTGCTCCTATGTATCAGCATTTCTGTATCCCTTGGGTAACTCCCTAGCAGTGCTATTGCTGGGTCATAGGGGAGTTCTATGGATAGTTTTTTGAGGAACCTCCATACTGTTTTCCAGAGCGGCTGTGCCAGTTTACATTCCCACCAACAGTGTAGGAGGGTGCCCGTCTCTCCACACCCTCACCAGGGGGTGTTCATTTTAGCCACTCTGACTGGCATGAGGTGGTATCTCAGTGTGGCTTTGATTTGTGTTTCCCTGATGATGAGTGATGTTGAGCATCGTTTCATGTGCCTGTAGGTCATCTGGAGGTCCTCTTTGGAGAAGTGTCTGTTTATGTCTTCTGCCCATTTCTTCACTGGGTTATTTGTTTTGTGGGTGTGGAGTTTGGTGAATTCCTTGCAGATTTTGGAAACTAGCCCTTTATCTGATATGTCATTTGCAACTATCTTTTCCCATTCTGTCGGTTGCCTATTAGTTTTCTTGATTGTTTCCTTTGCAGTGCAGAAGCTTTTTATCTTGATGAGGTCCCAAGAGTTCAGTTTTGCTTTCAATTCCCTTGCCTTTGGGGATGTGTCGAGTAGGAAATTGCTGCGGTTGAGGTCAAGGAGGTTGTTTCCTACTTTCTCCTTGAGGGTTTTGATGGTTTCCTGTCTCACATTCAAGTCCTTCAGCCATTTTGAGTTTATTTTTGTGTATGGTGTAAGAAAGTGGTCTAGTTTTATTCTTCTGCATGTTGCTGTCCAGTTCTCCCAGCACTACCATAAAGAAGTAACTTGATTTAATATTAAATCAATATAATTACTAAATAATCTTTGTATGCCTAGTTAATTTCTAAATAAAGCTGAATGCTGATACCTTACTAAGTTAAAATTACATGTTTCTACTTCTTATTCTCATATGCTAAAATGTCACATTCATAAAGCTATTCATTTGGCCACTTTAAGAATGAAGAAAAAGGATGTGTGTTGCCTTGTAATATATTTGTTGCTGAAATGTTTGCATATGACAGATAGTTCTTAATTTTCTACCTTCCAGACTTTTCTTATATTAAAAGGGACTTTGATTAAAAGTTATGATGATTTGTCAGGAGAGGGGAGACTCTATTATGAGCAATGGTAAGGGAAATACAACTGAAAGTCAGAGGTATATTCTTGTTTGATACGTTTTTATTCGTCAACTTAAAAAGAGAGAAGAGTAGGGGAATGTGAGTGGCTCATTCAGCTAAGCACCCAACTTTGCCTCAGGTCATGATCTCTTGGTTCATGTTTTGAACCCAGTGTCTGTCTCTCTTCCTCTGTGCTGGCGCTGTGGACCCTTCTTGAGACTCACTCTCTGCCCCTTCCCTATCACACTCTCTCTCCTCAAAAGTAAATAAAAATAAACATTAAAATAAAAAAGAGAGAGAGTAGAGTAGTGTCTGGTTGTTTCAGAAATATATGAGTGGGTATAGAAAGTTGTAGAGGGTTTATAAAAAGGAAATTTTTATTTGCTTTGATTTATAATACTGAGTCTGAAAGATGTAATAAGATGTATTAAAGTTTTGACAAGGTTGGCTTACTTTTGATGGATTTACTCATAAGGAGAAAAAAAACCTTGTGAAAGTTTTACTGTGAAATATGTGATATTAAAAGTTAAACTTGGCTTTTCTCTATTGAGATGATTGATTTATCTTCAAACTCTTAACGAGAGACTAAAAAGGTTGTTTTTTTTACCTTTCTTAAAACCTGCTTGATTGGAAGAATTCCATATTTCTCTAGAAAACTTTTTGGTTTATTGATGGTCCTGGTGGGCATCAGCCAGTTTTCTGTCTAAGCCAGCAATGCTCTCCTCCTATAAATGTCTCAGTTCCTAAAATGTTTCTTGGGGCACCTGGGTGGCTAAGTAGGTTCAGCAGCTGACTCCTGATTTCAGATAAGGTTGTAATCTCATGGTTCATGAGATTAAGAATACCCACATCAAGCTCTGCACTGACAGCTTGGAATTCTCTCTCTCCCTCTTTCTCAGCCCCTCCCCTGCTCTCTTTCACTCTCTCTCTTTCAAAATAAATAAACATTAAAATAAATAAAATGCTTTTTGAACTGGTCATGGCATTTTACTGGTCCCCTCTTTAGTTAATGGGTCAAATAAAAATTTTGATCAGTGCTCATTTCATATTTGCCTGAGAGTCATGCTTCTGTATTTATGAAAATTATACTTTAACATCTATTACTAATAAGGAATTAATATATTGATAATGAAATAAGTATTTTCCTGATTTTCTTTATTGGGAGTGGGTCACAACTGAGCCTGGTCTGAGGCATGTCAGGGTCTCGGCAGAGAGCTGTGAGCCAGGCTGGCCCAGCAGTCCCCACAGAAGCTGACTAGGCCTATACTCGGGTTGTGGAAATGAGAACAAGTAGGGAGAGACCTGTAAGTTGGCAGCTTTGGCAGACATGGGGGGCCATGATCAGCCATCCCCAGAGTGGATGAAGTCAGTGAGGAAAAAGACTACTTTTCAAGTGACAGCAAAGATGAACTGTGTTAAAGGTCATATCATCTACTCCCATGACTCCCAGAGTAGCTTAAATGAACTCTATGGGGTTGGATTTTTTCAGTTGGTGAGGGTAGGACAGAGAAATGTTTCATTAGTGCCATTGTGACCCTAACTTACCCTCAGATCAGTGTAGCCTAAAGAAGTCTAAAGTTATTGAGAAGATTTCACAATCAATTCCTTGATATGAATTGAAACAAAATGTAGCATCGGTCCTGGGAAGAGCAGTGGTCTAAGAATTGGGACCTAGTTTTAGCTGTATCTCTCAGTAGCTGTAAGGTTTAGGCAAGTCTTCTTGAGATCCAGTTAACAAAGCGGAGCTCACTTCCCTGATGGTATTATAACATTGCTACAAGGATTACTCGTGTACACACATATCTGTCACATGTATTACATGTGACATAATTGCCAGTACTAACATTGCACTTACTATGAGCTAGCTCTGTTCTAAATGCTTCCTAACTATAAATAACTCACTAGTCTTCACAATTATCCTATGAGAATAGAATATTATTGTTACGATTTTATAGAAGAGACTTGCTCAGGGCCATGCAGTTTTGTCCTGATGGATCAGGACTTGAGCCCAGGCAGTCAGTCTGTGGTACGTGTGCCACATTTCATCGTGCTGTCTTAGACGATGAAATCTCCTTGCCACTTTGCAAAGGCCTATGCAAATGTAGAAAGTATTCTTTTTTCTGTCCTCAAGGAACTTGTAATCAAATGAAGGTCATGGAATGGGAAATATGGATAACCAAGGGAATGACATCACAAAGAAAGTCAAATAGGCTGACCCTACAAAATATTCTTGTCAAAAAGATTTTATTAATTTTTATTTTCTGCCATTTGTTTTATGATAATATGCTTTACCTTTTTTCCAAATATAAAATTGCATAAAATTGAATGCATTTTTCCGAAAGATGCAGCTTGACACAGAGTCAGGTCACTTGGGATATGAGTTCTTCCATGGTCCTGGGACACAGGTCCTAAGATGAGGCCTTTGCCTTTGCAGTGGTGGAAACTATGTTTTGTTCATCTATAATTTTGTTTACTGGCCTTCTGAACATCACCACCCCCATCTCACATGCATCAATGACCCAACTATCTTTCATTCAACTCTTGGGACACCAGCTGCCTAGATTCACGAACTTTGCCTATCTCTGGGTTCCTTGTTGTATCCTTGCCTCATCTGTGGGGATGCCTGTCCTGATGGGTTCCCTTACACTCCGTATGCTGGGGATTAGGTCTATGGCTTCCACGGCCCTGAGGTCCGAGCTTCACTTACATTCAGCTTTGGCAGAGGGAGGAGCTCTCAGGTTGGGCTCTAGTTAAGAACTTAGCAGCCCCATGTTCCATTTTACTTAACTGCACCAGGCCTACTATATAACCCATGATATGATCCAACTTGACATAAAATATTACTCGATGTTTCAAGTTCTTACACCCTAATCACAATTGAATGCATTCACAATGAAATCGCCTACAAATTATTATTGAAAAAGTTAATTCCTTTCCAAAGAACATCTACTCCTGCCTCATATGATTTGTACGAAACATGCTACCATTATTGAACTTGAAACATTTTTACTGTTTGATTTATTGTTTGTCCTATCGAAGAGGGTCTCAGACCATTTCTTAATCTCTTCCTTGAGCTCTTGTTTTCCTAGGAACACTTCATGAATGACGGTGTGGCAAGCACTAGGGCAGCTGGGGCCTACATTTCAGATTCTGTTATTTTCTTCCAACGTGATAGAAGACGTTACTCTTTTCATGCTTCATAAACATAGGGAATATTTTATTCTAAATATTTGACTTTCCAGCACTGCAGCAGCACAACTGAAAACTTGCCAGCTGTACCCCATGCTATGGTCAATTCTAAACCCTACTGTGGAGGACACATGCCAAGCAGAGAACCTTAGTGGGAAGCAATGTTAATAACAACCTGTTAAAATCAGAAACTTCATGGTTCTCTGTCTGAAGATGACATTTGGGAAGTGAATATTTTCCCTAGCAGTGCAAGGCTGTATCTTTCTACTTCTTGATTTTCTACCTCATGTAACTATGATCAGATTTTTGGAAATATTTTTATTATTTCCTTTTAAGAATGAATATTGATCAGTTTTTAAAAATGAAAATAAGTAGAAATACATAAGGAAGAAAGGAAAAATCAACTCTAACCCACATTCACAGATGATTACTGCTTGTAGTTTGATAATGTGTTTTCAATATTTTTTCTATGTTTGTAAACAACCCATTAACAGTGTAATCTAGACATTTTTATATATAGATAGACATTATTCCATTGTATAAATATAAAAATTAGAAAAAAAACTCCTTTTCATGGACTGCTATCTTGTATGGAGAGTTCCCTCTTACAAGCAGTGCTATGATAAAAAATTCTTTTATAGATAGCTTTATAAATTTTGTTTATTCAATTATTTTTAAAATCTTTTTTAATGTTTATATATTTTTGAGAGAGAGAGACACAGAGGGTGATCAGGGGATAGTCAGAGAGAGAGGGAGACACAGAACCAGACACAGAAGCTGTCAGCACAGAGCCTGATGGAGGGCTCGAGCCCACGAACTGTGAGATCATGACCTGAGCCGAAGTCGGCCGCGTAACCGACTGAGCCACCCAGGTGCCCCTCAATTATATTTTAAAATACATTACAGGAAGTAAAATTTCTGGTAATTAAAAATTTGAGAACCTGTTTCTAAGTTGCCCTCCAGATAGATCATACAGTTTTGGTCAGTGCCATTTCCTCATTTTTTACACTACTGGATATCATCAAACTTTTTAAGTCATTGCCCAAGTGGTAGGGAAATATACCTATGTATTATTTTTGTCTATATTTATCTGATTATAGAAAAATAGAATTGATTTCTTTCATATCTTTATTATCCAGTTAATTATTTCTCTTTTGTTAATACTTTCCCTTGCACATTTTCCATTGGACTATTTCTTTTATTACTGTGTTTGTATAAATCTTTATTTGTTAAGGATACTAAACCTTTACTGGTCATATGCATTTAAATATTATACATCTCTTTCTTTAGACTTTGCAGTGTATTTTGTTTGCCTAAAAGAATTTAAAAATATTTATGTAGTCAAATCTACTGCTCATAATTTTTCTGGCTCTGGCTTTCCTGGCATATAAGGAAAATTCTTCTCTACTGAAAATGTTATGAAAATATTTATGCTGCAATTTTTAACAGTTTTATTGAGATATAATTCACACAACATACAATTTACCCAATTAAGAATACAATTCAATAGTCTTTAATATATAGAAAGAGTTGGACAACCATTACCACAAGCTAACATTAGCATATATTCATCACTCCAAAATAAAACCTGAGACCCATTAGTAAATTCCCCATTCCTTCACCCTCTTAACTCAAGGTGAACACTATTCTGCTTTCTATTTTTGTCGCTATGCTTATTCTGGACATTTAATGTGAATAAAAACATACAATATATGATGCTTTGTGACCGGCTTCTTTCATGTAGCATAATGTTTTCCAGGTTTATCTACGTTGCTGTGAATATCAGTACTTCATTTTTTATTATTCTCAGATAATACTGTGTCATGTGGTTATTCAACATTTTATTTATGCATTCATCAGCTGATGGCCATTTGGTTGATTATTTTTTATTATTATTATGACTAATTCTACCATGGGCATCTGTGTACATATTTTAATGTTTAAGTATGCTTTAATTTCTTTTGGGTATATACATAAAAGTGGAATTGCTAGTTCATATAAAAAAATAAATTTACTGTTTTAAGGAACAGCCAAACTATTTTCCAAAGCTATTGTACCATTTTGCATCTCAGCAGCCAGGTACGAGGGCTCAAATTTCTCTTCTCCAACACTGTGCCTGACTGTCCTTTTTATTAGAGTCATCTCCAGTGGGTAGGAGGTGGTATTTTGTGGGTTTTCTTTGCTTTAACTAATGGCGTTGAGTACCTTTTCATGTATGTATTGGCTAGTTTTGTATCTCCTTTTTGGAGAAATGTCTTTTCAGATTATTTGTCCTTTTTTTCTTTTTCCATAATGTCAACGTGGAATCAAATCATGTGTAGAAGACTTTCTTTGGTTTACTTTACTTTGCAACATGCCTTTTAAGGTTCTTCTACATCTTGCTCTGGCTTGATAGTTCATTTCTTTTCTTTGCCGTTGAATGGATCTATCTGTTTTACCATTTACCTATAAAAGGACATCATGATTACTTCCAGTTTTTCAATTATAAATAAAGCTGCTAGCATTGTGTTGGAGATATGTTGCATCTATGCTCATAAAGGTAGTTTTTTCTAGTTTTCCTTTTTAGCAATGTCTTCATCTGTTTTCGATATTGGGGTATCATTTGTCTCCTAGAATGAGTTAAGAAGTATTCCTCCTGACTCTATTTTCTCAAGGAGAATGAAGAGAATTGGTATCATTTCTTCCGAAAATGTTTGGTAAAATTCACCAGTGAAACCATCTGAGCCTGATGCTTTGTTTTGGGGAGGTAATTAATTATTTATTCAATGTCTTTAATAGATAGAGGCTTATTCAGACTATGTATTTCTCTTTGTGTGATTTGCTGGGTGTGTGTCTTACAGAATGGGATTCGTGAGCTTGGAGTAGTTCATTATATTTCTTTATTATCCTTTATTTTTTCATTCAAAAAAGTTTTTTTATTTAATCATAAGTCAGTTAACATAATGATTTCAGGACTAGGACTTAGTGATTCGTCACTTACACACTATAACCTGCAGTAGTCATCCCAACGTGTGTCCACCTAATGCCCCTCGCCCATTTAGCCCATCTCCCCACTGAACCCCCTCCAGCAACTCTCAGTTTGTTCTCGGTATTTAAGAGTCTCTGATGGTTTATATAGCTCTCCTGTTTTATATTATTTTTGCTTCCTTTCCCTTATGTTCACTTGTTTTATTTCTTAAACTCCACATATGAGTGAAATCATATAGTATATGTCTTTCTCTACTGAATTATTTAGCTTAGCATAACACTCTAGTTCCATCCGCATTGCTGCAAATGGCAAGATTTCATTTTTTTGATTGTAGAGTAATTCTCCATTGTATATATATACCACATCTTCTTTATCCATTCATCAGTCGATGGATATTTGGACTCTTTCCATACTTTGGCTATTGTCAATAATGCTGCTATAAACATTGGGGTGCATGTGCCTTTTCAAATCATCACTCTTGTATCCTTTGGATAAATACCTAGTAGTGCTATCACTGGGTCATCAGGTAGTTCTAGTTTTAATTTGTTGAGGAATCTCTACTGTTTTCCAGAGCGGCTGCACCAGTTTGCATTTCTACCAGCCGTGGAAAAGTGTTCCTTTTTCTCCACATCCTCACCAACATCTGTTGTTGCCTGAGTTGTTAATTTTAGCCATTATGACAGGTATAAGGTGGTATCTCATTATAGTTTTGATTTATTTTACCTGATGATGAGTCATGCTCATCATTTTGTCATGTGTTTGTCGGCCATCTGGATGTCTTCTTAGGAAAAGTGTTTATTCATGTATTTTGCCCATTTCTTCACTGGATTATTTACTTTTGGGTGTTGAGTTTGATAAATTTTCTTATAGATTTTGGATACTAACCCTTTATCTGATATGTCATTTATAAATATCTTCTCTGATTCTGTTTGTTGCCTTTTAGTTTTGCTGATTGTTTCCTTTGCTGGGCAGAAGGTTTTTGTTTTGTTTTGGTTTTTTGTTTTAAACTTGATGATGTCCCAATAGTTCAATTTTGCTTTGTTTCCATTGGCTCTGGAGACATGTCAAGTAAGAAGTTGCTGTGGCCAAGGTCAAAGAGGTAGTTGTCTGTTTTCTCCTTCAGGGTTTTGATGGCTTCCTGTCTTATGTTTAGATTTTTCATCCATTTTGAGTTTATTTTTGTTTATGGTGTAAGAGAGTGGTTGAGGTTCATTCTTCTGCATGTCACTGTCCATTTTTCCCAACACCATTTGCTGAAGAAACTGCCTTTTTTGTTGGATATTCTTTCCTGCTTTGTCAAAGATTAGTTGGCTGTAAGTTTGTGGGTCCATTTATGGGTTCTCTCTTCTGTTCCATTGATCTATGTGTATGTTTTTGTGTCAGTACCATACTGTCTTGATGATTTCAGCTTTGTAGTAGAGTGTGATGTCTGAAGTTGTGATACCTTCAGCTCTGGTTTTCTTTTTCAAGATTGCTTTGGCTATTCAGGGTCTTTTGTGGTTTCATACAAATTTTAGAATTGTTTGTTCTGGTTCTGTAATGAATGTTGGTGTTATTTTGATAGAGATTGCATTGAATGTGTAGACTGCTTTGGGTAATATCAACATTTAAACATTATTTCTTCTTCCAATCCATGAGCATGGAATGTTTTTCCATTTTTTGGTGTGTGCCTTCTTCAATTTCTTTCATAAGCTTTGTATGATTTTCGGTATATAGATTTTTAAAAAATCTCTTTGGTTAGGTTTATTCCTAGGTATTTTATGGTTTTTGATGTAATTATAAATGAGATCAATTCCTTGATTTCTCTTTCTGCTGCTTCATTATTGGTGTATAGAAATGCACCTGATTTCTGTACATTGATTTTATATCTTGTGACTTTGCTGAATTCATGAATCAGTTCTAGTAGTTTTTTTGGTAGAGTCTTTTAGGTTTGCCACATAGAGTATCATGTCGTCAATGAAGAGTGAAAGTTTGACTTCCTCCTTGCTGATTTGGTTGCCTTTTATTTCTTTGTGTTGTCTGATTCCTGAGGCTAGGACTTCCAACACTATGTTGAGTAACTGTGGTGAGAGTGGGGATTCTTGTGTTCCTGATCTTATGGGGAAAGCCCTCAGGTTTTTTTTTTTTCCCATTGAAGACGATATTAGTGGTGGGTCTTTCATATATGACCTTTATGATCTTGAGGTATGATCCTTCTATCCCTACTTCTTTGGAGGTTTATATCAAGAAAGGATGCTCTATTTTGTCCAAAGCTTTCTCTACATCTATTGAGAGGACCATGTGGATTTTGTCCTTTCTTTTAATAATGTGATGCATCACATTGATTGATGTGAAGATATTGAACCAGCCCTGCAGGAATAAATCCCACTTATCATGGGGAATAATTCCTTTAATGTATTGTTGGAACTGCTTTGCCTAGTATCTTGTTAAGAATTTTTGCATTTATGTTTATCATGGAAATTGCTCTGTAGTTCTTTTTAGTGGGGCCTTTGTCTGATTTTGGAATCAAGGTAATGCTGGCCTTATAGAATGAGTTTGGAAATTTTCTTTCCATTTCTATTTCTTTCTTGGAACAACTTTAGGAGAATAGGAGTTAGCTCTCCTTTTAATGTTTGGTAGAATTTCCCTGGAAAGACATCTGGCCCTGGACTCTTGTTTCTTGGAAGGTTTTTGATTACTGATTCAATTTTTTTATTGGTTATAGGTCTGTCCAAATTTTTTATTTCTTCATGTTTCAGTTTTGATAGTCTATATGTTTCTAGAAATTTGTCCATTTCTTCCAGATTACTCATTTTTTTCACATATAATTGCTCATGATAGTCTCTTACTATTATTTGTATTTTTGTGGTGTTGGTTGTGATCTCTCCTCTTTCATTAATTATTTTATTATTTGGGTCCTTTCCTTTTTCTTTTTGATCAAACCATCCATGGGGTTATCAATGTTGTTAATTATTTCAAAAAATCAGCTCCTAGTTTTATTGATCTGTTCTACTGGGTTTTTTTTTATTTCAATATCATTGATTTCTGCTATAATCTTTATTATTTCCTTTCTTCTGTTGGATTTGGGCTTTATTTGCTGTTCTTTTTCTAGCTCTCATAGGTGGAAGATTAGGTTGTGTATTTGAGACCTTTCTTCCTTCTTTAGCAAGGCCTAGATTGCTGTATCCTACCCGTGGATGACTGCATTTGCTGCATCCCAGAGGTTTTGGACGGTTATGTTTTTATTTTCATTGGCGTCCATGTACTTTTAATTTCCTCTTTAATTTCTTGGTTAACCCATTAATTCTTTAGTAGGATGTTCTTTAATCTCCAAGTGTTCAGGTCTTTTCAAAAAATTTTTTGTGGTTAATTTTGAGCTTTATAACATTTTGGTCTGAAAATATGCAAGGTATGATCTTGATCTTTTTGTATTTGTTGAGGGATGATTTGTGAACCAGCATGTGATTTGTTCTGGAGAATGTTCCACGTGCACTTGAGAAGAATGTGTATTCTGTGGCTTTAGGGTGAAGTGTTCTGAATATATGCTAAGTTCTTCCGATCTAGAGTATCATTCAAAGTTATTGTTTCTTTATTGCTTTTCTGCTTACATGATCTGTCCATTGCTATAAGTGGGGTGTTGAAGTCCCTTACTATTATTGTGGTATTATTTAAAAAAATTTTTTTAACATTTATTCGTTTTTGAGAGACAGAGAGACAGAGCATGAGTGGGGGAGGGGCAGATAGAGAGGGAGACACAGAATGCGAAGCAGGCTCCAGGCTCTGAGCTGTTAGCACAGAGCCCAAGACAGGGCTCGAACCCACAAACTGTGAGATCATGACCTGAGCTGAAGTTGGATGCTTAACCAATTGAGCCACCCAGGCTCCCTTATTATGGTATTATTATCAATGAGTTTGTTTATGTTTGTAATGAACTGATTTATATATTTGGATGTTTTATATTGGGGGCATAAATATTCACAATTGTTAGATCTTGGTGGATAGCCCTAATAATTATGATATAATGCACCTCTTCATCTCTTGTTACATTTTTTATTTTAAAATCTAGTTTATCTGATATGGCTACTCCAGCTTTCTTTTGATGACTGTTGGATGATAGATGGTTCTCCATCCCCTTACTTTCAATCTGTAGGTGTCTTTAGGTCTAAAATGAGTCTCTTATAAACAGCATATAGATGGGTCTTCTTCTCTTATCCATTCTGATACCATATATCCTTTGTTTGGAGCATTTAGTCCATTGACATTTAGAGTGAGTACTGAAAGATATGAATTTAGTGCCACTGTGTTTCCCACAGAGTTGGTGTTTCTGGTGATGTTCTCTGGTCCTTTCTAGTCTTTATTGCTTTTGGTCTCTTTTGTTTTGTCTTTTCTCCACTCAAAGAGTCTCCATTAAAATTTCTTGCAGAAATGGTTTAGTTCTGGGATGCCTGGGTGGCTCAGTCAGTTAAGCGTCTGGCTTTGGCTAGGTCATGATCTCACAGTTCGTGGGTTCGAGCCCTGCATTGGGCTCTGTGCTGACAGCTAGCTCAGAGCCTGAAGCCTGCTTCAGATTCTATGTCTCCCTCTCTCTCTGACCCTTTCAAAAAAAAACCTATAACTAAAAGAAATGGCTTAGTGCTTAGGAACTCCTTTAATTTTTGTTTGGGGAACTCTTTATCTCTCCTATTTTGAATGACAGCCTTGCTGGATAAAGAATTCTTGGCTGCATATTTTTCTGATTCAGCATGTAAAATAGATCCTGCCATTCTTTTCTGTCCTGCAAAGTTTCTGTGGATAGGTCTGCTGCAAACTTAATCTGTCTTCCCTTATAGGTTAAGGACTTTTTTCCCTTAATGTTTTTATATTCTTTCCTTGTCTGTGTATTTTGTAAATTTGACTATGAGATGCCTTGGTGATGATTGATTTTTGTTGAATCGAATGGGAGTTCTCTGTGCTTCTGGGATTTTAGTTCTTGTCCTTCCCAGGTTAGGAAAGTTTTCCACTATAATTTGCTCACATAAATCTCCTGCCCCCACTTTCTCTTGCTTCATCTTCTGGGACTCCTATGATTCCAATGTTATTCCTTTTTAATAAGTCACTGAGTTCTCTAAGTCCTGTACTGTGCTCTTTTGCCCTTGTTTCCTTCTTTCATTCTGCTTCATTATTCTCCATAATTGTAACTTCTATATCACTGATTCACTGCCATCATGGCATACTTTCAAGATTGCATCTCAATTATGCATTTTTAATTTCATCCTGACTAAAGTTTACTTCTTTATCTCCACAGAAAGGGACTGTGTGCTTTTTTCAGCCCCAGCTAGGATTCTTAGTATCGTGGTTCTAAAGTCTAGTTCAGGTATCTTGCTTATATCTGTCGTGGTTAAACCCCTGGCTGTTATTTCTTCCTGTTCTTTTATTCAGGGTAAATTCCTCTGTTTTGTCATTTTGAAGGAAGAAAAAATTTAATAATAAAAAATTAAAATAAAAAAACAAAAAAAATGAAATAAAGGAAACTAGATTCTAGATTTGTTTTGGTCTGCTTGTTGAAAAAAGCTTAATAAAATAGAGAAAAAAGGAAAAGAAAAAAATTAAAAATATATAATAGAATAAAGTGAAATAAAGAAAATGAAATAGAATAAAATTTTTTAAAAATAAAAAATAAAATAAAACAAAAATAAAATTTTCTCTTTCTGTATCCAAGAAAAAGGAAAAAAGAAAGAAAAAAGAAAACAACTTTAGCAAAAATAGAAGCAAAAAAACCTAATAAATGAACCAGTAAACAGAATGAAACCTCAATGAAGTTACAACCAGTTTCACCTAGAACTCAAACTATTAAGCCTTCTATAGTCCAGTCACTAAACAGGTGGAGTGACTTGTACTCATCTTCTAGGGAATGTACTTGGAGGGTGCAGTTGAGTGGGGCTTGGTGTAATGGCTCTGCTCTCCACTAGGTGGTGTTGCTTAGCTTACCTTACTGGGTGGGGCAGTGTGGAGTGCGCATGCATCCATGGGAGATGCGGAAATGGCTTCACCCAGCTCCCGAGTCTCTGGCACAAGAACTTCAAGCTTTCACTGCAAGTATCTCTCCTTTGACTCAGGCTTGCATCTACTACCCTCCTCTACACTGTCCGTGTCCAGGCACCTCCCTCCAGAGTTTTATCTGGAGTTATGGGGTTTTGTGTTTCAAAACCCCATATTTCAGAGATCCCTGCATCTTGGACCCACGTCAGTTCTATGTGGGAGGATCTCCCTGAGCATGGGCCAGGTGCTCGCTTGCCCCAGAAAACGTTTGTGTGATCATGCAGCAGCAGAAGTTCAGAGATATGACAGATCACAACACACAGCAAGCACCAGGTTTCACTGCACTCTGGTGTCTTTGTTCCAATACCAGCAAACGTGACTGTTCTCTGGGGTCTGCTGGAGCCTTTGCCTATGGGGAGGCCACATGGCCTCTACCAAATGCACTCCAAGCAGGGGAACCACCTCTTCCTGTGTGGCAAATGGACCCCTTAAACCCCGCCGGCTGTTCCTGAGGTATTTGCCCTGCTTCTTCACTAGAGCACCGCCAAGCACTGAGCTCAAACCTTCAGATTCTGCACTCCACTGTTTGTAGAATCTGGTGGTATTGAAACACTCTCCTTTCTTCCCATCAATGGTTTTGGGGAACAGATTTCTTGTTCTGTCCCTGCAAGTGTTTTCACTCTTTCACTCTCTTTCTCTCCAGCTACTTTCAGGGGGAGTACTTTTCTTGCATGATCCCAATGCACTGCACCCCCCCTTTCTCGTCCTCTCTTCGAAAAAAATGGCTCCTATGCTCTGCGGCATTTCTCTCCCCCACTTTACCTCTCTGCACCACATACCTGCTGAGTTCCGTGGCTCAAGTTATGCAGATTGTCATGTTACTCTTCAGATCATTTTCCTAGGTGTTTGAAATGGTTTGCTGCTGATCTAGCTGTGTTTCAGATTTGAGACAAGCTCGGGGTCTCCCTGCTGCTCCATCTGAATTCCCTTTATTATCCTTTTAATGTTTATGGGATTAGCTGTCATCTCTCTTTTACAAATATCAATAATCTGTTATGTTCTCTATATTTTTTCTTGGTTAGCTTGGCTAGAGCTTCACCAATTTTATTAATGGATTCAAATAACTAACTTTTAGTTTTGTTGGTTTCTTTATTATTTTTCTGCTTTCAATTTCTCTGATTTCTGCTTTACTTTTTATTATCTATCCCATCTAATGAAGAGGTTCTAATGAGTTTAGGCTTAAATTGCTCTCATCTATCTTGTTTCCTAAGGTGAAAGCTTTGATTACTGATTTTAGATATTTCTTCTTTACTGAGATATACATCCAATACTAAAAATTTCCCCTAGGCATCACTGTCACTGCATCCCATAAGCTTTTATGGGGAGTATTTTTATTTTTTCTATTCAAAATAGTAAAAATATTTTCTCTTTAGATTTCATCTTTGACTCGTGTTATTTAAAAATATGTTGATTAATTACCATATCTTTTGGTATTTTCCAGCTATCTCTCTGTTTCAGTTTGTTAGTTTAATTCCATTGTAGCCTAAGAATATACTCTTGTTTCATTTAAATTTGTAAGATGTGTCTTATGGCCCAAAATGTGGTCTTTCTTGGTGGTGATCCCATGTGAGTTTGAGGAGGCTATGTATTTCTTTTTTGGATAAATATTCTATAAACATCAATTAAATCCAGTTGGATGATTACTGTGCAGTTCAACTATATCTTTAGATTCCATGGTCCATTGATTTACCACTCCTTCTAATATCTTCCACTTTTTCACGTTTTTTCTTCACTCCCGCTAGCTAAAACCCTAGCCCTCTGTTCTAACTCCCTGGATGCACACGGTCAGGTCCTTCCTACTCCTCAGCCTAACCTCTCCCCGTGCTCTGCATTCTCCCATATTACATCTATGCTGTCCTTCTAGTTCCTCAGATATGCCTGCTCCGCACGCCATGGACTGTGTGCTTGGCAGACTACAATGTCCTCCTTCTATCTCTCCGACCTCACTCATCCTTCTCCCATTGTCCCCCAGGGAAGCCTTCAATGGTCTGTGCTCATCCTGACCGTGTATGTACTTACAGCCCTGGCTAACTTCCATTTAGCCCTCCCATTGCTGTAATTTTGCATTTGATTGAATAGCCAAATAATTACATTTTTTTTTCTTCTCTAGACAGTCCAGTCCGTGTCATAAAGGCAGAGGCCACAATTGCTTTTGTCCTTTGAATCTCCTGTGTGTGTCACATTACAAGCAACTGACAAACACTAGTAAAATGACTCAATGAATCATTTCTAGATTTTAGAGGGGCCGAGGTTTCCTGGTGCCTCTACTGCTCCAGTTTTGGCCACCAATATGGTTCTCTGATAGAGCTGTGGCATATCTCAGGGTTGTCTGCCATCCTGATGTGCCCAAGCCAGTTTCAAATATGCCTCTCACTCCTTTTGAGAAGATGACCATCATCGTATGTCATTGTTCCTTTTATTGAATGTTCACTATGTGCCAGGTACTGTGATAAGTACTCTGTATGGACCATTTACTTAATGCCTATAGAAATACTATGGATCGGGCTCTGTTTTTATCCCCATTTTATTTTATTTTAGGAAAATAGGTGCACAAAGGTTAAGTTTTTCTCCCAAATTACTCTCTAGCAGAGCTGTGATTTGAAGTCTGGTTTGACATACAGTGTACTATTGTACATATTTTCCATAGAAAATGATGGGCAATTAAATTATAAGAACAGTAGAGTTTTGTGGAGAAAAAGAGAAAACATGGTGTGAATAATTTTGAAAAGCTTTCTCTACAGATGTACATTTGATGATACCAGATGCTCTATCAGGAGATTTTTGCAGCAATAAACTAATCTGTGTACAAATATTTCGTTTGGTTCTGGCAACAACTTATAAAGTTGTTGAACAATAGATGAACAAATAGAGAAAATTGCTTCCCAAAGTCATGTGAGTAGCAAGGGAGCAAGGTTCCTGAATCTACTTTTTCTGTCAATGGTAACAGTTGTTTTCCACACTCCCCATGCTGCCTTTCTACCTTAACAATAGCGACTTATGTTTAAAAAATTTCCAAGGATGTTCCTGGTTTTCTTTTATGTACTGTTTGCATCAATTTTAATAAGGGATTCTCATGATACATTTTTTGAGAAGATAATCACTTGTGTTATTGGCCATGATTTTCGTGGCTCACTGTCTTTCTTTGTCTTTCAGTCTCTGCCAACACTGGATTCAGTTGAGAGAGGAGGTCATCCAGCTGAGCCTCCAGAGGCCCAATCTTTCCAAGACGTCTGTCCTCTGTTCCTTGGAGAGGCTATAAAACAGCACTCGGACGCCAAAGGGATTTTGGCATTTTTCTCAGTACTTAATAACACACAGGCTGCCCACTATGCCTTGACTCTTATCTCTTTTTGTTGGGAAAGACACTGCTATTTTGCTCAATGATGTGAAGCTGTAATTCAAAGAGGGTGGGGGATATAGTTAC
Source organism: Suricata suricatta (assembly GCF_006229205.1). Classification (NCBI taxonomy): domain Eukaryota; kingdom Metazoa; phylum Chordata; class Mammalia; order Carnivora; family Herpestidae; genus Suricata; species Suricata suricatta. Next base: position 58,832,446 of record NC_043713.1, on the reverse strand, counting down.
TACATTCTAAGGAAATGTAAAACAGTGAAAGATTTTGGTAAGAATTCCTTCATCGACATCTATTTGTATAATATTATGAACATGATGGAACATCTGAAAAATTCAATGTTTGTTCCATGAATTTAGAAAAGCGATTCTTATGAATTTATATGATAATGTGGAATAGTTTTCCCTTGGACTGAACAATAGCGTTTGGAGATGCGCTATAAGGGCCGATTGTATGACTGCCAAGAGGTCTGGTAAGTGACCCTTGTTCCAGTTCCAGCAGCACAGAGAGCAGGAATGTACTTGGATTTGGCTGTGTTAGCCTGGCAAGCTAGTGAAGGATGAAAAGTTAGCTCATGCTTGCTTGTATGCTAATGAGCATATTGCATATTATACAACCCTGGGCTTCATGAAGCCTATCTGGCCCAGGTGAGTTGGTCTTTGACATGAATCCGTGTCGGACAAATTCAAAACAAAAGATGTGAAGGGGATGATGTTAAGTTTATCAGTCATAGAGGAGCAACAGTGACCTGACCTCAGAAGACCTCAATTCTTAGTTAGAATCGATCGATTATGGGTGAGTAGTAAAGTTCTATTATTGCCTGGAAACTCATTCCTTACCTTACTCACAGATAGGGAGTAATAAATGAGAGGACGCATTTAAGAGTATCTTATTACTTCAAAAGTATAAGAAAAAAAGGAGAAGAAAAGCAGAAGAGACAGGCTCTAAAAAGTAGCATTCAACAAATTAGAATCATTCCATCTTTTCAGATATGTGTACCTGCACCTATAATCAATTGTGTCTTTTTCAATTATTAATAATCTGTTGCCCACATCATGTATGAATCCAATTATTTTGATGCAAGACTTCAGCATTGCAGATCAGGCTTTAGTTCCTTTTGAAACCACTGCCTCCCTTGCCAGCCCTCTCCCTCCCACCGCACAGTCCTGCCACCCTTTTCACAAAGTTCCCAACAGGGGTGTGTCCCTGCTTTGACAAGCAGATACATCCCCACTGAAAATATTTTGTGTTAATTTATAATTTCAACATTATTGTAGAATTGTAAATTCTATCCTGCTACTTTCTTTTTTAATACAATAGAGTATCTACCTCCAAGGTCAAAAAAGATGCACCTCCTTATATCTACTTGCTGCATGTTTTCCATAGTAAGTATAGATCACAATTCATCTTGTACTTTATTGCTATTTTGATTTGGTTGTTTTGATTATCATTTTTGACTTCTCACACTCACTTTTTAAATTCTTTAATGTTTATTTTTTGAGGGAGAGATAGAGAGACAGAGCCTGAGTGGGGGAGGGCAGAAAGAGAGAGGGAGGCACAGAATCCAAAGCAGGCTCCAGGCTCTGAGTTGTCAGCACAGAGCCCAATGCGGGGCTCAAACTCACAAATGGTGAGATCATGATCTGATCTGAAGTCAGATGCTTAACCAACTGAGCCACTCAGGCAAGCTGACTTCTCACACTTATAGACAATGTTGTAATATATCCCTCATAGGTGTCCTTTTGAATATGTGTAAGTATTTCTCCAGATTAGACACAGATAAGAGGAATTTCAGAGCCAGAAGATGTGGTACGTGTGCGCGCTTGTGCATGTGTGTATAAAACTTAGTCATAAAACAGAATAAAATCTTGTCATTTGCAACAACATGGATGGACTTTGAGAGTATTATGCTAAGTGAGATAAGTCAAAGGAGGCAAATACCACATGATTTCATTTATGTGTGGGATCTAAAAGAAAAAAAACAACAAAAATGAACAAGTGCACACATGTGCACACGCACACACACAAACCAGAAGCAGAGTCATAAAGATGGAGGACAAACTGGTGGTTGCCAGAGGAGAGGGAGGCGTGGGGGGAATGGGCAAAATAGGTAAAGAAGATGAAAACTTACAAAGTTCCACTTATAAAATAACTTGGTCCCAGCGATGTAAAGTACAAGATAGAGAACATGGTCAGCACCGTTGTAAGCGCTCTGTGCGGTCACGGACGGTGGCTGCGTTTCCCACGGCGAGCCCAGCGTAATGTGTGGGGCTGCTGCATCACCGTGTGCACACCTGAAACTAACACACCATCTACGTCCACTGCAGTACAAAAACACTTTGAAATAAATAAATACGAAAACAGAAACTGCTAAATTCATTCAAAGGGTGCCAAATCACATGTCCATCAATAATGTGTCAAACCCACTGCTTTCTCCACATCCTTGATTGGAGGAGACTTAGTAAGCATTTCTCTGTTGATTGGACATAATCTCTTTCATTTATTATTTATTTTGTTTCTTAAGTAGACTTCTTTATATATAAACCATATGTACTACAAGATTATTTATCTTTATTTTAAAATAGAATTGGAATATCCTTTATATATCCTGATACAAACATTCTGTCCATTATCTGTATTATTTTCACTAGTACTCTGCTTTTGTGCACTACTTTCTCTTCATGTAGAACAGAAGTCGACTAACTCTTGGCAAAATTGTGAAGCAGGTACAGTCATTAGGAGTGTTTTTCTTCTTAAAATCACTTTTCTGATTTAATATAATCAGTGCATGACAAAGCAGTACATGGTTCCCTACTATACAAATTATGGAAAACTCCATAAATGGCACTTTATGATGCAAATTTGCGGTGTGCTAGTACTATTTACCAAAGAAGAAGCAGAATGTGGGTCATTTAAATTAATTTTCTTTAACATCTAGGAATGGAAACTCTAATATGTACTCAGTTCAATCTGCTTTAAAGAATGTAGTTGAGCTTGACTGGTTTATTATACCACAGAACTCAGATAAATTGCAATAATGAGGTTTGTAACAACGGCTGAAGTCTTAGAAAAGTGATAGGCTCTTAAATGGCTCTCATGTGCTCAATGTATTGAGAGAAGGGGTTCAGTAGGATATACTAAGTGGACTTTTGACACAAGTAGCTAGAAAATAAAACCTTGTCTAAACACAGCCTATTAGTGGAGTTGGTAAAAGGAAGCTCCCGTGCAGAAATGCTCCATCAAAGAAAAGTAGCATTTAGTTGGTGATTATAAACATTCTCTATGCATTGGAATCAATCATGATGCTTTGTAAAATACAGGTTCTGTAGTCTACTCTTGAAGATTCTCATTCAGTGGCTCATGTTGGGAACACAGGCACCTAACTGCTTTTGTTAAAAGTGAGAGTCTCTGACTCTAGTGAAGGCTTCTGTCCCAACATTCTAGCCTTCTGACTATTAGCATATGATTATTCCACTGGTGAATGAAATCAGACTCCTACCTTTCTGCATAAACCTACCTCTTTCCTGTTAAAAGCCCCATCTCTCACAGCCATCCAGACATAAAATCTTGGATCACACCTGACTCTTATGTGTACCCTCCCCAATAATCCGATCAGTTTCCAGGTCCCGCTGATAATACCGTCAATAACATCTGTTACATCTGCTCCTCTGTCCATAATTTGCATCCTCAAAGTCAGGCTTTAGATAATCTTAGCACCATTCATAATCACTGCAGGATTACTTCTTAAAGGCTCAGCTTCAATCATTTTATTTTTGCGCTAAAACTTCCATTTGTTTCAAATAACCTACATTTGAACAACAAGTACAGGTTCTCCTGTCTGATGCCTGAGATTTGCTGCAATATCTCTCTGGCCTTATATCTCACTAGTCCTTTATATTTGTCTTAGAGTTAGATTGTGTGCCGTTCTCAAACGGAGTCTAAGCTTGCCATCACCAGGACCGTGGTTGTGCTGCTCTCTCATCCTTCATGAACATACCCTACAAACCCTGGAATGAACATGTCTCCCTTGATCTCCCATGTGGGCATGTCCATCACTCCCTGAGCAAAGCTCCACAAGAGCAGACGGTGTCTGTTTCCTCACCACTTACACAAGTAGACTTCCAGAGCTGGAGACAAGAAGTTTTTGTTTTTGTTTTTGTTTCTTTATAGCTCTATCTTAGTCCTACTGTTCTTTTATCTCCTTATCTAGATGTTTGTAGTTGTGTCATACAGCCGGTAATATATTCCTTTGAGATGGATGCCTTGGCAATCAAAAGCTTAGTGTTACAGCAAATCCCATCCCCCAGTCAATGTTCCCGAATGTTGGCTCTCAACACTAATTGGGTTTGCAGCTTTAGCCCAATGTCTCATACAAGTTCTTAAAAGTAAAAATGTTCAAACTTTACCCCAGACCCTCAAATCAGGCTCGACCCAGCTATCTAGATTTTTCAGAACTCCGTAAGTGATTCTGATACATGCGTGTGTAGATGGATCAATATACGGTTCTCCACCACATACATTGAACGGCAAGAGATTCTTACACCTTTCTGAGAGCACTTGGCTTATTAGCCCTTCAGTGCCAGTTTCGTTGTTGTTGTTGCTGTTTTCTTTATTAAATATTAAACCTTTTGAATTTAGTAATTTTGAGATACGATGAGGCTGCTCTCTGAAACTTTTGGGGCACCGTCTACATAGCAGGTGGAATAAAGGACATGTACACATGTGCAAGGATGCATCACACTTCTGTTTGGTGCAATACAAGTTTTCTTGCCAGTTCGAAGTAACAAGTGTGGGCAGTGCAGATTGTTCTTATCTACCCCACTCTGATTCCCTCATTCTTGATATGACATATCCTGTCTTCCTAACCACACATGTGCACATGTAAACAGAGGCAGGCTAGTGATAGTCCTAACCTGAGGAGGGTGAGGTCTAAGCTAGGACAATGGTGAACTTCCTGAAATGTTTCTAATTGGAGCTGGTGGAGAGAGAGATTTCTCTCTTCATGGGCCTGGAAACACGAGAAGAATGTGGGTTTAGAGTTGCTTGTGGTGGATGACCTGCCAGATGAAGAGGGGTTATCATCTGTAGGGAGGAGAGGAAGCTATCCCAGAGACAGGAGAGACTCTGACGCGGTTAGAGTATGGGTGAATGGTTGTAAGGCCAGCTCCGCCGCCATTAACCTATAGTTTTGTTAAATTCTCTGTTTTTTGTTCTTAAGCCAGTTTTAATTAAGCTTTATTATTTATAGACATTGTCCTTTGACTTATACCACATGAAAGGAAAACGGGCTAGACTATCTTCATCTTAGCTGACTTTATTTTCTTCAAATAGGACACCAAAGGCACTCTGATCTTACACTAAGATTAAAGAACATCACTACTTTCCAAGCCACACGAGTAGGTTTGATATTTGACTGTCAATCTTTTATTGTACAAGTTTTTAAGTAGAAAATCCACATCAATATTTTGCCTTTTCCCTCAAGCGTCTGTCTACCTGAGTCAGAGGTGTAGTTTTCACCACAAAATACATCAGAAATGCATGCTTGCTTTTAGAAATTTCTCAAAGAGGTGTGAACTGTTCTATATATGACCTTTTATCCAAAACATTATTGGATTATAACCTATAAGATGAATTAATGTTTCTGTCTTGGTACCAGACTGGTGAATTAAAGGTAGATTTATTTATGAACACACCCCTTGCATCCTTTCTTCTTTAAGGGCCATAAAAAGGGGCACCTGGGGGTGCCTGGGTGGCTCAGTCGGTTAAGCATCCGGCTTCGGCTCAGTTCATGATCTCATGGTTCATGGGTTAGAGCCCTGCGTCAGGCTCTGTGCTGACAGCTAGCTCAGAGCCTGGAGCCTGCTTCAGATTCTGTATTCCCTCTCTGACCCTCCCCTGCTCATGTTGTCTCTCTCTGCCTCTCAAAAGTAAGTAAAAAACATAAAAAATAATAAGGGCCATGAAAATATCTTTCATTCCATATGTTGGGGGTTGTTGCTTTTAGTTTGCTATGTTGTTATAGTTAGAAGCTGTTTAAGGGGCTTCAGTGGCAAAAAAGATACACACACACACACACACACACATACACACCGAAAAAAGAAGGAGGAGGAGGAGGAAGAGGAGAAGAAAAAGAAGGAAGGATGGAAGGAAGGCAGGAAGGAAGGAAGGGGGGAGGAAGAAAGAAGATGACCGAAGACAATGACCCACTGCAGACTTAAAGTAGCAAAGCTGCAGCCATAATCTCAATGCCAGCTGCTGCACCATAATGATATGAGAGCAGATCGATGTGGTAGGAGTCCACTGATCTGATGAATGAATGCCTTTCAGTCTCCATCCTGGAGGAGAACCATCAGAGAGCTATAACAATGCACATGCGTAGTCTTGCCCCGGGGCCATGTTAATTTTCCTGCTCTTTAATGCAGTGTCTCATCTTGCTTCCCTAAATTGGTGCCATCATGTTACTGCCCTGTACTGGAAGGCACTGGTAAGATCCACACAGGCTAGTGAGTTGGAGATACATGCTATAGTTTGCTTCTGCTGAGGAAAAGTAGACACTAATGGGAAAGGAGTTCTCGGCAAGCTGTTGGGCTTTGGTAGAAATGGAGTAGGTGACCTTGGTCATCACGAAGAGACTCTGGGCAGAACTACCCGTGAGTACGGGGGACATACTCGCTACCCAAAAACGATTCCCCATGCTGCTTTGAAATCCTCCCACCTGTCCCTCGGCTCTTCAGGAGCAGACATTGATCTGTTTTCTGTCACTCTAGGTTAATTTTCATTTCTTAGAATTTTATTTTAATTTCTACTTTAAAAATAATTTTTTAATGTTTATTTATTTTTGAGAGATAGAGAGACACAGAGCATGAGCGGGGGAAGGTGGCAGAATCCAAAGGAGGCTCCCAGCTCTCAGCTGTAAGCACAGATCCTGATGCAGGGCTCAAACCTATGAATTTTGAGATCATGACTTTGGCTGAAGTCACTTAACCCACTGAGCCACCCAGGTGCCCCTCATTTCCTAGAATTTTATATAAAATCATATAATAGGTTTGCATTTTCTCTGGCTTTATTCACTCCACGTACTTTTTGAGATTTAGCAATGTTGTATGTATCAGTTATTCACTTTTTTTTAATTGCTGTTTTCAATTGGATGGAAATACCATCATGTTTATGCATTCACATGTTAATGGACATTCAGGTCAGTTCCATTTTTTGACTATTGCAAATAAAGCTACTATGGATATTAAAGTACATGTCATTGTACGGATGATGTTCTTATTTCTCTCGAGTAAATACCTAGAATTGAAATGGCTGGATCATACGGAAGGTATAGGGCTTACTTATTTAAGAAATTGACAGGTTCCCCCCCTGCGAAAAGTCTTTGTGCCACTTTAAAGCCCCACCAGCGGTGTATAAGAATTCCACATCCATATCAAAACTTGATCCTGTAAGTGTTCATAAGTAGAACCACTGTAATAAGTATGATGCGCTATCTTACTGTGGTTTTAATTCGAATTTCCATAATCACTAGTAATATGGAACAGTTTTTACATGCTTATTTGCCATCTTCTTTGGTGAAGTTTGTTCAAAGTTTTTGTTCATTTGTATTAGGTTGTTTATTTGTTATTGACTTTTTAAATTATTTACTTTTCTGGATACAAACGTGTTATCATATATAGGACTTTGAATAATTTCTCCAGATTGTGGCTTGTGTTTTTCATTTTTTATTTTTATAAAGTTAAATTCATCAACCTCTTTTATGGATTGTGTTTTAGTGTCATATCTAAGATCTTAGCCTAATCCAAGGTAATGATCTTTTTCTCCCTTGTTTTTTCTAAAGAGTTTCATATATTTAAATTTTGCATTGAAGTTTTGTATCCACTTTGAATTAATTTTGGTAAATGGTGTGAGGTATGAACTGTACTTCACATTTTTGGCCATGGATTTCCACTTGTTCTACTGCCATGTATTAAAAGTCTATTCTTTCTCCACTGATTACCTTTGTACCTTTGTCAAAAATCAGTTGTATATAAACAGGTGGGTCTATTTTTGGAGTTTCTATTTATTTCAGCTGATTAACTTGTTGATTGAGGCAACAGTGCCTTACTTTCTTGAATACTGTAGCTTTACATTAAGTCTTGAAGTCGGGTAGTGTTGATACTCCAATTTATTATTTTGTAACACTGTTTTAAGCTACTCTGGATACACTGCAATTCTATATAAATTTTAGAATCAGCTTTTCAGGTTTTTTTCAAAAATGCTTGCCAGGATTCTGACTGGCATCAAATTCAGTCTATAGATACATTTTGGGAGAACTAATGTCCTAGCAATATTAATGCAGTCTTCTGATCCATGAACATGATATATATTTCCATTTATGCACTTCTTTAGGTCTTCTTTAATTTCTATTGGCAACGTTTAGCAATGTAGAGTGCACAGGTCTTGGTATGTTTTTTCAGATTTATTGCTACGTTTTATCAAATTCATTTCCCAATTGTTCATTTATAATATCTAGAACTAAATTTTATATATGATCTTCTGTCCTGCCACATTGCAAAACATATATATTAATTCCAGTATAATTTTCATAAATTTTATCAGATTTTCTACATAGACCACATGTTATCTGACAATAAAGTGGGTTTTTCTTCTTAAATTCCAATCTGAATTCCTTTTATTTCTTCTTTTTCTTGCCTTTTGCACTGGCTAGAATCTCCAGTACAATGTTAAATAAAAGTGGTGAGAATATACATCCTTTGGGGGAAAGCATTCAGTCTTTTAACTTTAAGTATGATAATAGTTCTCCATTTTTCATAAGTTCCTTTGATCATATTAAGGAAATTATTTCTAATTTCCATTTTCCTGAGAGTTTTTATCAAGAATGGATGTTAGATTTTGTCCAGTGTTTGTTTTTTCTGTACATATTAAGTGGATAATATGGCTTTCCTTTTTCAGCTCATGAATATGGGCAATCACATTGACTAATTTTCAAATGTTAGATCAACCTTGCATTCTTGTGATAAACTCCATTTGGTTATATTATTTTATATAAGTTGGATTTATATAAATTTGATTTTCTAGAATCTTGTTCAGAATTTTTACATCTATGATCTTGAGTGAGACCGGTCTGTCTGTATTTTACTCTTTTGGAATGTATTTGCTTGTTTTTGGTATCAGGGTAAGCTGGTTTCATGAATTAGCTGGGAAGTATTCCTTTCTTGTGGAGTGTTTCTATAGAACTGGATCGCTAGCGTTTTAAACAGTTGGTGGCAGTCACTAGTGAATTGACCTATTTCTATGTGAATCTTTGTGAGAATTTTTTCAGTCCAATTTCTTTATGTATAGATATTTAAGTTATCTATTTCTTCTTGCATAGATATTGAGAAGATTGTATCTTGCAAAGGATTCTCTCATTTCATATAAATCTTCAATTTTATGAGCATAAATCTATTTATAATATTCCATTGCCATTCCACTAATATCTATGGAATCTTAGTAATGTCATCTGTCCAACTCCAGATACTGGGAATTTGTATCCCCTTTTATTTCTTTTCTTTTTTCCTTTGGTCCAGAGTTTTATTTTATTTTTTTATGCAATTTATTTTTTAACATATGCAATTATTTTCCATCATTTACAATGCAGTAGTTTCAATGATACTCCAAACAGAAAAGCAAAGTAAAAAATCAAAACCCCCACTTCTATTTCATGTAATTAGACTTATACAGAAATTAGAAGGTTAGGTACCAACTAGTTAATCACCTAATTTCACAGCGATCTGAAGTGGAAATTGTAATATAACAGGTTATCTATGATACATTCAAGATACATGATACAATTTATTACTTGCCCATAACCTAAAACACAGCCTGCTTAATACCTTTCCTTAAATTCCACCTCTATACTACAGTATACTTGAGGTCCATGCAAAAAAGTAGTTACTTTTTATATAGAAAATGGATGATTAAGTCTTTGGTGCTGTAAAAGCAACTTCAATTAAACATAACCACCCCCACCACCATAAAAAGAAGAGGGGAAAAAAAAAAAGTA
>NC_043713.1:58776218-58822534 GCF_006229205.1 Suricata suricatta | reverse complement strand
CAACAACTAAAAACAAAAACAAAAACAAAAATGGCAGCCCCCCCTTGGATAGGCGTGGTTTGATGTGGTAGGTCTTGGAGGCTGCTCTCAGAGGCTCTGCCTTGGTGTCTGCAGAGATTAGATAGGCAGGCGTCACACCAAGCTTTGCTGAACTATGAACTGTAGGCCACTCTAATGAGTCTGATCTCCTTTTGCTGTGGTTGAGCCAAGTTGTATTTTCAAGGCCTGCCTCGGTTCAAAGTTCCAGTCCATGCACTTTTTATGCTACCACAGATGAGATGTTTTTGTTTTGGTTGCTGGCTTCTTAGGGGGAGGAATCAATTTGTCTTGGCTCAGGCTGGGATTTTGGCTGCCCCTGTGTGGGGCGAGATGCGCAGCAGGAGGTGATGTGCCTGTGCACCGTTGCAGACCCAACCCCCGGCAGGGATCGCATTAGCATTGGGGGAGGAATGAGGGAGTAGCTGTTGACGGAGGTGGCACCGGGAGCTGCTGGAAATGAGCTGGGAGCTCCTGTAGCCTGGGCGCGCACCCAGGTCTCCACCGCCACCAACTCTCTGCAGGGATCTTGTAGAGGTGGGGGCTATTTTTTTCCCCCTGTTGGCACCTGGGATTCAGGGTTCGCACGGCCAATGCTGGAGGTGAGATGCGCCATGGAAATGAGGTGCGTGCTCCCACTCCCAAAACCGAGGTCGAAGTGAGCACCCCTGACACTGCCACTGCAGTGGTGGCCAACTCCTTCCCAAGATGGCGCTGGGCTGGAAGCTGTTCCTTCCCTTGCGCCAACTGGGTTCGGGATTTAGGCTGCCCAGCAGTTATCTATGGAGTGAGCTTCTCCAAGCGCAGTTAAGCATTCTTTACCTCTTCCCCAGAGACAGTACTATGAGCGTGTTCAGTCTCTTGGTCTCTTCCCTTTGTCTCTTGGGCTCCGCGCGCTTGCCCCGCGTTGGGCTGGGGCTGCCACCTCCCCTGCCCATCTCGGGCTGGCCCGTTTTCCAATCTCCCCAGTTTGCACTCACTCACTCAGGTATCCTTCAGGTTCTCTTCCTTCTGGAGTCCGTATTTTCTCCTTCCGCTCTTCCAGATGAGAGTAATGTCCTTCTCAGTTCGATTGATGGGGCAGACGAAGTTTACAGAGCTCCCTTCCTCTCCGCCATCTTCTAAATTCTCCCCTTTTATTTCTGATTAGTGGGCTAGAGGTTTATCAATTTTTAAAGCCTTTATAGACAACATCTGCTTTAGATTTTATTTTCTCCATTTTTCTTTTTTCTATTTTATTTCTTCTTTGATTTTGATCTGTTAGTTTTCTATTGCTGCTGATGTTAAATAAAAAATTTAACATCTTAAACCAACATAAATTTATCGTTGACGATATTCCATGGATCAGAAGTCAGGGGATGGGTTAACTGGATCCTCTGTGCAACCTTCACTAGGCTGCAATTAGGGAATAAGCTGAGGCTGTGTTCTCATCTGATGCTCGAGTTCTGGCCATCATGTTGTTGACACAATTCAGTTCCTTGCGGTTGTAGTCTCCCTTTTCTTTCTAGTTTTTGGCTTCGGATCCTTCAGCAGCTACATGCCATTTAGTTCCACAGGCAGTTTGCAACATGGCTCTTTGTTTTCTTCAAGGACAGCAAGAACATCTTTCTGATGTTTCACCTTCTTTTAAGAGCTCACCTGATTAGGTCAGCCCACCCAAGATGGATGTTTTGTTTTGTTTTTTAATTAACTATCAACTGAGTAGTACACATGCAAAATTCTCTTGTCATCCTGGAAGTGATATCTTAATTTATTCACAGATCTTGCCCATATTCAAAGGCAGAGTATTATACAGGGTGTTGTATACCAAGGAAAAATGTTGGAGGCCATCTTAAATTCTCCCTGCCACATTATGATTTCTTTTATAATTCTTATTTCAGATTTTATTGGATTTTCTAATTTCTTAAGGCAAAATCTAAAATCACTCATATGAGACCTTTGTTCTTTTCAAAACAGCACTATAAATTTCCCACACTGGACTGCTTTGGCAACATTGAACAAATCTTGGTACCTTTTTTTTTTTTTTTTTGGAAGCATAGTTGAAGTATATTAGTTCCAGGCGTACAACACAGTGTCTCAACATTTTATACATTGTGAAATAATTACCACAGATCTACTTACCATCAGTTACCATACATAGTATGGTACAATATTATTGACTATACTCCCTATGCTGGACTTTATACCCCTGTGACTTATTTATTTTATAGCTGGAAAGCCTGTGCATCACTTTCACCTATTTTTCTTACCCCCCACCCCCTTCTCTCTGGAAACCACTAGTTTATTTGTCAGATCTTGATATCTTGTATTTTTGTTTTCATTCATTTCAAAATACTTTTACTTACTCTCGACCCATGCCTTACTTAGAAGTGTGTTACTTAGTTTCCAAATATTTGAAGATTTTCCAGAGATCTTTCTGCTGTGGATTTTTAATCCAATTCTATTACGATCACAAAACATACTTTGTAGGACTTGGGTCTGTTGATTTTAACTTATTGAGACTTGTTTTATGACTCAAAATATTGTTTATCTTGGTAAGCGTTATGATATGCTTGTGCACTTGAAAAGAATGTGTATTTGGCTGTTGTTGGACAGAATGTCCTTTAAATATTGATTAGGTCAAGTTGTTTGCTGGTTGATAAAATCATCTACATCCATATGATTTCCTGTTAGTTCCATCAGTTATTGAAAAGGAGATACACAGACCACCACCTCTAATTGTGGGTTTGTCCATTCTTCCTTGCAGATCTGAGTTGCCACTTCTTGTATTTTGAAGCTTTGCTGTTAAATATATAAACACTCAGGATTGTTATGTCTTCCTGATGATTGATCTTTTGTGTTAACTCAATATTTGATCCAAAACAGATTCCTTTACCTAATTCCTCATAGCTCTCAATGTCCCACCACATGACTACTGCACAGTTTTAACTGTCCATATGCCAGTAACGGAGTTAGCTGTGTGAAAGCAGAGAAAGAATTGGGAAAAGAAGACACCTTGGGCTCCAGGGCCATCGAAGTATAATCTCGCCCGGGAGACACCCTGAGATGTGAAAGCTTAGTGCTTAAATCCAACGTAAGTAGGAAGAAAGAAAACCAGCATTTATTAGGCACCTACTCTGTTATAAACACCTTTACTTTACTTTTACTGTCACTTCCCCTCCTCCTCATCCTCCTCCTCCTACCAATATCAAGAATTTACTATCATTTTACTATTTGCCAAGCCAACATGCTAATCACTTTGAATGGGCATTCTGTTTTCATCTTTACAGCAATTCTGTGAAATATATCTTAATTCCATTAAAAATAAAGAAAAGAACAATCAAGGCTCATTGAACTTAATGGATTCGTCAGGACCTCTCAGTTTGTTAAGTGTGAGTCACACCCCTGTGGAGTCGGCAGAATTCTAGAGCAGTTTGTCCAAGATTCCCTTTTCTGGTATATTACATCAAACACTTGCCTAGTACTAGTTGCAGATGCAACTAAATACAGTAAAGTCTTGTGAGGAACTTGTTTGGAGAGTGTTGCTCAAGACAAGCAAACATGTCTAACAAGTTTTAACTTCATAAATGAGCAGTGTCTTGCAATATGAGTAGTAGGTGACACCAAACGTCACATGATGACAACTGAATCAATGGTGCCCCCCCCCCCCCTCTCTCTCTCTCTGAGGGATTGTGGGTGATCGTCTCCCATGCTTGGATGCTCGGTCTCAGGCCTTGATTTTTGGCAGAAATCAGTGATTTTTCAGGATGTTGGAAGGTGCCCATAACTAGCACTAATGTATTTTTTGTCACTTCAAAGCACCAATGGACAGTCCTTCGCTTTTCTATACAAGAGTAAGCTTAGGAAAGCTTTGCTTCATTCTAAGTCAGTGGATAGGTTCCTTGTTTAAGCTTCACGAAAACAGAAAGACTCTATCGAGCCAAAAGATAGCAGTGATCCCATTAGTGATAATGAAAGTCGTCTCACATAATAACCCTCCTCTCTCTTGTCTCACACCAGCCACGAAGGTTTTCAAGAAAGTAGGTGCAGGGTAATTTGTTTATTTTTCTTTATATTCTGTATTTTCTTTATTATTTTGTACTATAGTACAGTATTATAATCATTTTTATAGGAATATTTGTGGGTTGTGGAACAAATCATCTGAGTTTCCATTATTTCTTATGGGGAAATTCAATTTGATATACAAATGTTTCCAATTACAAGCATGTTTCCAGAACTAATTACTCTCGCCAAGAGGTTTGATTAGTTGACTTTATGAGGGGATGACCATGCTGGACCATTCGCGTAGCCCGAATGGAATCTCTTGATTCTTAAAAGCAGAAGAGGGAGACAGAGGGCCCATTAGAGACAGGGGTGTAGGGAGGTGGGAGCGGGATGAAACATGAGGAGAACGGAGTCTGCCGTTGCTGTCTTTGAGGATGAAAGAGGGGGGCTGTGAGCCTCGGGATAGGTGGCCTCTGGGAGCCAAGGATGGCTGCCGATCAACACCAAGGAACTGGAAAGCTCAGTGCCACAGTGTAGAACTGAACTGCCAATGGCCTGTGTGGCTGTGAAGCAGCCCACCCCAGAGGCTCCAGGAGGGAACTCAGCCCTGCCGACCCCTTGATCTGGGGCCTGTGAGCCCCAGAGCAGAGAACCAGCCGAGCCACTCTGTGACAGGTCTTCCAACACTCAAACTGCAAAATAAGTGGGTGTTGTGCTCAGCTACTAAGCTTGTGGTATGCGTTAGGGCAGAAATAAAAAGGGATATAGAATGTCTGCCTTCCTCCAAAATCTACATCATCCCAGGGATTTAAAAAACGTGAGTGCTGGAAATTAATTTACTTATTCAGGAATAAAACTTATTTTGGGGCGCCTGGGTGGCTCAGTTTGTTGAGCGTATGACATCAGCTCAGGTCATGACCTCACAGCTTGTGGGTTTGAGCCTCATCAGGTTTCTGCTGTCAGCGCAGAATGCACTTTGGATTCTCGTTCTCTCTTCTCTGTTCCTCCCCAGCTCATGCCTTCTCTCTCAAAAACACACAGTAATTTTTTTAAAGAATGAAACATATTTTATATCTTTCTGATGGACATTAGAAAATTCAATTCAGAGGGTGCCTGAGTGGCTCAGTCAGTTAAGTGTCCACCTCTTTGTTTTGGCTCAGGTCATTATCTCATTTTTCATGAGTTCAAGCGCTGCATCAGGCTCTGCACTGATGGTGGAGAGCCTGCTTGGGTTTCTCTCTCTCTTCTTCTCTTTCTCACTTCCTCTCCCTCACCTGCTCTCTCTGCCTTTCTGAATGAATAAATTGAAAAAAAAAAAAAAGAAAATTCACAAGAATTAAATTAAGAATTATTGAGCACTGCTCTGCAGTATTTAAATAAATATCTGTATAAATTATAAAGGTGTGCTTTCAACCAACAACTCTAATTTCAAGAGACTTTTAATGCTTATTGTTCATCAATAAACAAAAAAGACCGTGGGAAGTTTGTCATACTTACTCTATGTGGGAAAAATGGAACCGATGAAAGAATCCGAGTGAAATAAAGGGACAGAAGACAATCTGTAACCCTCCTCTCACTGTTTCCTGTTTTCCGTACTTTGCTTTATCCTAATCAGTACTGAGAAGCACAGTGGAAGTACAAACAGCCAGATGGGTAGACACTACCTTTTTCTTTCTTATCTCCCAACGCAAAATGCCAAAGGACTCCTCCCACATATTCTGTCCACACACTCACATACTGCACCTGAAGGCGTCAGTACATCTGCGGACGTGGGAGGGAACGTGCTAGTCGAGACTATTGAGGAAGTCAAAAGGTCAATGTAGAAATTTTTTTTTATAAAAAGGAAAGAAAAGAAAGGGGGCATTTATCTAAATTCTGGGCATTGATGCAGCATGGAAAGGAGACAGACAAATTCTGGAAATGGCAACTGATTTTGGTTTTGAATCTTAGCTCAGTCTAGGCTGGCTGCCTAAGTCTGAGAATTATTTATCTTTTTCAGGTTCCATTTCCTCCTCTATAGAGTGTATGTAATAATAGCAACAAAAGTTGTGCAATGTTACCATCGACAGCTAACAGTACCAGTGCCTACTGCGGCCAGGCAGTGGTCACGCCCAGTGTGTAACTTACATCCTCTAACCTTTGCACCACCAGGTCTTTCTGACGCTGAAGCCTAGGCTTTGCCTGCTCCTCGCGGCTTCATGCAGAGCCTGTAACAGAACCTACCCAGGGCCCTGCGAGTAGCTCCTGGCACCACTACATCGTCAACAAGACCTGCCATGATTAAAGGCTTGCCAGTGCGAAGGAAATGAACACTCAGCCTTCTATCAGTTCCTCCTCTATATGCAAGCTCCCGGACCCACTCCACCAGTTAAAACTGCAAAGTGATCAGTTGAAGGGAGTTCGCGCGGTCCATCCTCGTTGGGGCTGCCAGGCAGGAGGCTGGCACACATCCAGGCACAGGCCCAAACCAGCCTGTTCAGACGCACCCCGGAAGACACCGGTCCTGCGGCGCTGTGCAGCGCTGGTGGCTGCACCACCACTGTGGTTGACCAAGCCCAGAAGCTCGGGCCCTGCAACCCCCTCCCCATCCCCTGCTCTGGCTGCAGCTGCCTCCCCGTCATCAGTAACGGATCCGCGGGTTTCTCTGTTGCTGCTTTCTGCACTCAAGTTTTTCATCCGTGTGTTTGACTTTGGAGCCTGCACCACGTGAGGTTCAGATCTGCTGGGGTGGCAGGAGGCGAGTTTCAGGCTTTGCCTTGGGGATGAAATTCTTCAAATATTAAATCGTTGCTCAAAAAAAATACCAAGCAGGAGCACCTGGGTGGCTCAGTTGGTTAAACCTCTGACTTCAGCTAAGGTCATGATCCTGAGTTCCTGCCCTGCAGCGAGCTCTGTGCTGACAGCTTGGCACTTATTTCTGTGTCTCCCTCTCTGCCCCTCCCCTGCTGGCACTCTGTCTCTCTCTCTCTCTCAAAAATAAATAAACCTAAAAAAAAAAAATACCAAGCAGCCTGAAAACATGACGAACGTTCTCTCTCATGACAAAAACATCCGCATGGCGCATTTGGTGCCCTATGGAGCAGAGGAAGTTTTCATTCTGAACGTTTATATCAGGAGGGGGGAAAATAGCCAGCCACTGTAGTGGATTTCATCAAGAACAGTGCATACTGGCCTCCCCCGCGTGAAAGCTCATTGTCCTGTATTAGAGTAACATTTGCCAGCACATACGATGCTATTTCTTTCTTCTTTGGTAGAGATGAAGTGGGAGCTGCTGGCACTGTTTGGAGAGCCAGGTGACAACAGTTCCTTCATTGTCCAGAGGACCTGGCTTCCACTTGGACTTCCAGTAGGGATTTCAGAAATAGCTCTCCAAACATTAACTATAAGGTGACATAATTTAAAAACATTTTTAAAGTGTTTATTTTATTTTTCAATGAGGGAGAGAGAGACAGAACATGAGCCAGGTAGGGGCAGAGAAAGAGGATAACACAGAATCCAAAGCAAGCTCCAGGCTCGGAGCTGTCAACACAGAGTCCAACACACAAGGCTCGAACTCAGAAACCAAGAAATCATGACTTGAGCTGAAGTCAGAGGCCTAACCAACTGAGCCATCCAAGGGCCCCTACAAGGTGACATAATTTAAACAGAAATACAAGGCAAACTATTTTTCGTGTATCTGCAACTGTGTGTTCTACTGCATCCATATTTTTTCTTTGCTTTGCTTTTTCCCTTTGGTGTTTGTGGAAGTCTGCTCTTCTAGACTCAGGGAAGCTGGTTTGTGCACGTAGTTCTTAGAGGATCTAGGGAAAATAATTGTATATTATGCTGTTAGTAAGAGTCCAAGTCATTGTGGCGCCTCTCTCTTCCCTTTCTTTGGCTCCTTCTCTCTATTTCCCTCCATTCAGAGAGAACAAAAAAAAATGGTTAAGTCAGGTATTTTTTTTAAATTGTTTTTATTTATTTTTGATACTGAGCGAGACACAGCATGAGAGGGGGAGGGTCAGAGAGAGAAGGAGACACAGAACCGGAAGCAGGCTCCAGGCTCTGAGCTAGCCATCAGCACAGAGCCCGACGCGGGGCTCGAACCCACAAACCTGAGATCTGACCTGAGCCGAAGTCGGAGACTTAACCGACTGAGCCACCCAGGCGCCCCTAAGTCAGGTATTTTAAACATCATGACATTTTCTTTCTAGTTAAGAGATTTTCCTCCAGTCGGCATGTGCCATCTGCCAATTTCTAGGAAATGCATTTTGATATTTTGGCTAGAATTCATAGAAGTTGTTATCTTGTTTTCTATCAGATTCTAGCTCTTACCTATTTCATATCTCTGTAAAATAGAATGGACAGTTGTTTCTTTTTTAAAGTTTTTATTTATTTAAGTAATATCTACACCCAGTCTGGGACTCGAACTCATGACCCTGAGATCAAGAATTGCATGTTCTTCTGGCTGAGCCAGCCAGGTGTCCCTTGTTTTTTAAAAATAGAGCTATAGTATATATAGTGATTTCTCCACAATTGCTTACATGTTGACTCAACCAGATGTTAATTAAAATATGGTTGTTGGAGACTCACATAAAGCAATGTTGACAATACACTAGAAGGTTCTGAATGACTAAGAACAAGATGTCACAGACGTCTCATGCATTGCCCTCTACCCCTTCGTATTTGATAATCTTTATTTGTCTTATTTCCACATTTCATGATCATCCTAGGTGCCTAGTTGAAAATTTGCGGATATCAAATCTTGGATGTGAAGAGTAATAATTTAGTAATACATCACCTCTGCCCAGTAACATGAAGCACATTTAGTGGATCATCAGGGTCTTGAGCTAAAATAATAATCATTAAAAAAAACATCTCAAGGATGATTATGGCACCCTCAAAATATGTCCAACAGGAAGGTGGCTAAGTATGGAGCCTGTTCTGTGAGTTGGCACAAGATCCCTGTCCTCAATCAAATGCAGACCACTTGGAAACTGATGGAATTGCAAGGCCCAGTTGATAGCACAGTGAGTTCTGGAACGGGGCAGCTGGGATTTTCCAGCAGGTCAGAGATATTCCTTCCTTTCCATCCAAACCAGTTTATGAAACACATGATACAAAAGGCCTGGCAGCAGTCAGGGGCTGGGTCAGATTTCTGGCAAGGGGGTACATCTGCACATTTAAAGTCAGTAGCAGCAGCAAACCTTCTGGTCTGGATGTCTTTTGTTTAGACTTTTTTTTGGTTTCTTTTGTCTCCAGATAAAAAGAGAGAAAACTCTGCCTGAACATAGCTTAGCTTTTGGCAATAAAATCTCTAACTCTGAAAATAATAGTGCTTTTAGCCCTTATAACTCTGACCTAATGAAATCCAGAATGGGATGAAAAATAATAAGAAAAAGGTGGTAGAGGTAAGGCTTTATCTATCTATCTATCTATATATACTGCAGAGAAAAACCGAATTTTTCTCTTCCACCTCACCACACTGCATAACTACACTAGACAGCAGACACAAGATTGGTAAGGCATTCGGGATGGGGTGTGGGAAAGAGCTGGGGGTCAGTTCAACTCAAGAAAATGGATTCAATTACTTGTTACAACGCACAGTCATATTTACTTTTCTCATGAGTGACTCTCAAGGTAGGATTTCAAGTTCAGACTCTTGGCGTTTCTATGGATTTTTCAAGGAACTCATGAGGTTAAAACTTCATAATAAGGGGCCTGGGTGGCTCAGTTGGTTAAGCGTGCAACTTTGGCTCACGTCAGGATCTCTCAGCCTGTGAGTCTGAGCCCCATATTGGGCTCTGTGCTGACACTCAGAGCCTGGAACCTGCTTGGATTCTTGGGCTCCCTCTCTCTCTGCTCGTCACCACTTGTGCGCACACTCTCTCTCTCAAATATAAATAAACATTTAAAAAATTTTAAAACTTCATAATAAAACTAAAATGTTATTTGCCTTTTTAACTATGTTGACTTTTGTATTTAAAGATGAAAAGAATAAAAAATAATAATGAAAGAAAGAGAAAGAAAGAAAGAAAGGGGTGACTGGGTGGCTCAGTTGGTTACGCATCTGAATCTTGATCTCAGCTCAGGTCTTGATCTCAGGGTCCTGAGTTCAAGCCCTGTGCTGGATGCAGAGCCTATTTAAAAAAATAAAAACTAAATAAAGATGAGAAGAAGTGTCAACACCTTAGCACGAATTAAGGTAGTAGCGAAAAACCGTGCTGTCATTGCACCATTCACTGCCGCACAGTTAAGAGGGAATATCAGTTTTGCCTCAATATCATTGGCAAAATTATTATTAACTGTATGGAATTTTGGTTCTGAAAAAATTTAATGTTATTTAAATTTGAGTAGAGTTGACATAAAATGTGACATTAGTTTCAGGTGGACAACCTAGCAATTCAACTTCTGCAAGCATTATATTCTGCTCAACATAAGTCTAACTACTGACTGTCACCATATGGCGCTCTCAGTCTTTCTACGGTTTTGTGTGGAGAGACGGGAAGTGCGCACACTGCCGGCTCCAGGAGGGTGCACGCCTGCGCAGAAGCACTCGTGGGGTTGCTTCAGTTGCACACGGTGCAATTGCTACCTAAAGAACAACTGGAAACCTTCAGTTTCTCAGATTTGGGTTTTGGCCAAAGCTTTTCTCAAAAATGGAGTCTGTCACTTTACAGAAAATAACAAATGGCATTTGTTGCAATGATTGAGGTTTTGAGTGAAAATCAGAATTCTTGAAAACTCGTAGTAGCCAATTTTAAAGAATTTATGTGACATTTGTAATGAAATTATCAATTGTGAGTGCTTTATATTATGTGATAAAATGTATCAACATTTCTAAATCAGCATAACTCTGAGTCAATATTTTCTTTTTAAATTTGTTTTATTTTTTTAATGTTTATTTATTTTTGAGAGAGAGAAACAGCACGAGCGGGAGAGCAGCAGAGAGAGGGAGACACAGAATGGAAAGGAGGCTCCAGGCTCTGAGCTGTCACAGCACAGAGCCCTTGGCAGGATTTCAGTTCAAGAATCACAAGATCATGACCTGAGTCAAAGTCCGATGCTTAACCAACTGAGCTACCCACATCCCCCTCTGAGTCAGTATTTTCTAGGTGATGAATATGTGATATAACAAAATCACATATGGATAAATGATCCCTTCTAAGTGACAGATAGACTAATGATGTTTACTGTAAGATATTTCATCAGTATGATGGCAGATTCCATGCTGCAATTAAACTTCAAGAAATGACCATTTGTCAAATTTGGTGCACTGTCAGTGAAAAATACTTGTAATAATCTGGAAAGACAGCTAAAGTATTAAAATAATCTTTTATTTTCCAAATACATCATACATCTCTGTGAGGCTGGATTTTGTTCATCCTAAACAACATTTTACATTTTGAATCTGGAAACAGATATGAAAATCCAGCTCCTCTCTATTAAGCACAAGGAAGGGGGAGCCAGGAAGAATAGGGTGATCTTACTGAGTGAGGTGATGAGTCTGAGGAGGGCAAAACCACAGGACTTGACAGAGAGGGAGTTCCAGGAAGAAAGAAGTTCACAAGTGCTCTGGGGATCTTTGCCCTTGAGCATTTAGCTGAGTACCTATGAATCACTACATGAAAATAAGAAAAATACCCAGTGCTGGGGAAAGACCCACCCAAAAGAAAAAGAGGGAATGAGCTGGAGCACACATCAGGTGGGAATATTTCCTGTTCCCAGCAGCCAGAGTGGAACACCTCATAATTCATGGGGCATCAGTTAGAATGCTCGGAAGTCCAAGTGGAACACTAACCAAACCAGAGTATATTCTGGGCCATGAAACAAATCCCCAAAATTCAAAAAGATCCAAGTCATACAAATTGTGGTATTTCCTTGACCACAATGAAAATAATTTAAAGGTCAATAACAGAAAAATACCTGGAAAATCCCCAAATATTTGGAAACTATGTAGCATACCAAGTATTCCGTGGAAAGGGGGGGGGGATAGAAAGGACATGGGGAGATAAGAGGTATTTTGAATTGAATGAAAATGAAATTTAATGAAATAAAATCTTCTATTCAGACTGATAATGAAAAAAGGGAGTAGAAAAAATTACCAACATCAGAAATCAAATAGGTGACATCACAATAGATTATAGTTATTGATAAAATAATGAGACACTTATGAACAACTTTAAGACAAAAAAATCAATAATGTAGATGAAATTGGCAATTCCTTGAAAGAAGGAACCTGACAAAGCTTGCTCAAGAAAAAATTGAGAGAATGAATTCCACTATATTTATTAATATACTTGAAAAGACAACTTCATGCCCAGATGTCTTTATTGGCAAATTCTACCAAGCATTTAAGGAATAAATAGTAGTAATGATAGACAAACTCTTCCAAAAAAATGAACGTTAGAGGCAATATTTTTCCCAACTCATTCTGTGAAGTCAGAATCACTTTGATTCTAAAAACAAAGATATTGAAACAAATGAAAACTATAGATAATTATCCTTCATAGACATAAATACAAAAAAATCTAACAAAGATCTCAGTACATAGAAGTGAACTATATATAAAATGATAGTGGATAGAATAAAAAAATGAGGTAACTCTGACAAAAGATATGCCAGACTTATACACTAAAGACTGTATATCACTACTGAGAAAAGCTAAGTATGTAAATATATGGGGAGGTCTACAAAGGTGAAGATCAAGGTTCAATATGGTTAGGAGTCAGTTCTCCCCACACTGATTTATGTAAGTAATGCAACCCTGATCAGAATCCCAGCATACTTTTTGTGTGTGTGTGGAAATCAAAATGCTGATTCTAAAATTCCCATGGAGAGACAAAAGGCTTAAAGTAGTCCAACAACTTTGTAGAAATGGACATAATTCCAGAACTTACATTTTCCAACTTTAAATCTTATTATAAAGCTACAATAATCAATTCAGAATGCTATTGGCTTAGAGATTTGTCTTAAATAGATTAATGAAATAGAATACAAAGTCTGGAAATAGACCCACATGTATATATCAATTCATTTTTATCAAAGGTACAAAGGCATTTTGGTGGGGAAAGGATGACTTATCCAGAAAATTGTTCTATGTAAATGGATATCATGTGTAAAAAATATATAATCTAAAATCCACACCTTAAGCAATTATGAATTCAAATTGTAAAAGCCTAAACTCTAAAATTTCTAGAAGAAAACATAGGACTAAATTTTTGTGACACTAGGTAAGGCAAAGATATTTATGGATGTATGTTGTTATTTCTCTTAGGTAAATACCTAGAGTAGAGTATTTGAGTCACATGGTATGTTCTGAATTACATATGTATGTTTAACTTTTAAGCAATAACTGAAGAATAGTGTGAATACATTATAAATTGCTAGAATTGGTTTATACTATTCTTTTGATTAATACACTGGTAACAATTTTGAGAGTGGCTTTTAAAGGTGTGTTGGAGTTCTGGAGGTCTGCAGAGGGTTCCCTTCAAGCCTGCAGCTCAGCAGTTACCTAGCAGCAGAAAGTGGTCCAGATAGGTGTTCTCCTCCCAGCCACACTGGCAGAAACCAAGCAAGCAGCTCCATAGAACCAAGGAACCTGGAAGGCCGGCCCAGTGACTACACTCCCTCTTTAGAGCCACTGGGAATTCCAGGGAAGCTTCTTCTGACCCTGAGAATGGCACCATCAGGAACTGGGCATGAGCCCTGCCAGTAGCTAGCAGCCTGGAGCGCTGGAAAGTTCTCTCCTTCTGTACCTCATGTGTCCTACCTAACAACAACAGGCCAAGAAAGACATGTTCTATCCCTGAATATGGCACCACATGGAATGAAGTGGGTGCCCCGGTGGGGACAGGTGAATGACATGACAAGGATTCCAAAAACTAGTTGTCATTGGAATCATAGCCCACCAAAGAAAGCCAGAATCTACACACCAAACCTAAACAGGGAGAATGCATGCTAAAATAGAAGAGTTAAATAGGATCTAGACTCTCCTAAAATAATATCTGAAAAGCTCCAGGATTCAATCAAAATCATTTGTCGTAACAAGAATGAAGAAAATACTGGCTTTCTAAAAATAAAGTATCACAATACTGTAATGAGATGTTAAAATGATCTGACAAGAATTTGAATGCAGTGATCATAAAAATGCCTCCAAAAGCAAGTACAAAATACAAAGTAGCAAGAAAGAAGTAGTAGTTATGAAAGAGAACCAAATGGAAGTTCAAGAAGTGCAAAGTACAATAATCAAAATTAAAAACTAACTGGATGGGCTCAAAAATAGACTGAGATAAGAGAGAAAATAGTGAACTTGACGACAGATCAATATAATTATTCAATCAAACAGAAGGAGGTATACTATAAGAAAGTGAAGATTTTCAGGTAGTTGTGAACAATAACAAAAGATCCGTTGCAGATTATATAGTCTGAAGCTTAGAAGGAGAAGAGAAAGAGTGTGAGACTAAAAAAATATTCAAGTAAGTACTGGCCATAAACTTCCAAAATTCAAATTTAGCAAAAGAGACAAACCTATGGATTCAAGAAGTTGAATGAAACAAAATAAGATAAACCAAAGGAAGTCTAGGCCAAGTGTCTCAGTCAGTTAAACAGCTGACTTCAGCTCAGGTCATGCTCTCACAGTTTGTGGGTTCAAGCCCCATGTCAGGCTCTATGCTGACTGTTTGCTCAGAGACTAGAGCCTGCTTCTGATTCTGTATCTCCCTCTCTCTCTGACCATCCCCCACTCACCTTCTGTGTGTGTCTCTCTCTCAAAAATAAATAAACATTAAAAAATTAGAAAAAATATCATAATTGAACTCTGAAAATGAAAGACCAAGAATGCTACTTAAAGGAGCCAGAGAGAAATGATGCATTACCTATAGGGAAGCAATTTGAGTTAGAGTTGGTAACTGAAATTTTGGAAACCAGAAAGAAGGAGCAAAACATTTTTCAAGTACTGGACAACATACTGTCAATGGCAGATTTTAATTCCAGCAAAAACAATGAAAGGATGAAGGGAAAATAAAGACATCCTCAGACAAAAAAGAAGAACTTTTCACTAGCAGACAAACCCTTAAGGAATGACTAAAAGAAGTTCTCCACACAGAAAAGATATAATAACATCAGAAGGCTTGGGACCTCAGAAAGGAAAAAACAATAGCTGAATAAAAACAGGGACAAATATAATAATCATTACCCTCATGATTTTATGAAGTATATTTGGTGGTTGAAGTAGAAATTATAACATTATCTGATGTTGGGCTCCATGTATGTAGAGGAAATACTGGAGACAATTATATTAATAGTGATGAGGGCCAAAGGACATAAATGGAAGTAAGATTTCAATAATTCACTCAAAGTTGTAAAACATCTATGCCTGTAGGCTGTGATAAATTCTGTGTGTATATTGTAACATGTAGAGAAACCACTGTGAAATTTTGCAAAGCAAAGCCATATACTCAAAATCAGTACAAATAAAACATGATGGAATTCTTCAAAATGTTCATGTGAATCACAGGCAGGCAGGGAAAGAGAAACAGAGGAAACAAGCAGAAACTATAAACTGAAGCCTTAACATGGGCATAAATTAATTATTAATATCAATAAAGTAGACTTCAGAGGAAGATATTATTATAAAATGATAAAAGGATCATTTCTCCAGAAAATAGAACAATACCAAATATATATGCACTAAACAACAAAGCCTAAAAATACACAAAGCAAAATGTATACTATATTTGAAAGGAGAAAAATACAAATCCACAATTATAGTTGGGCACTTCTAAACTTCACTGTCAACAAATGCTGGAAGCACTAGTTAGAAAATCAGCAAGCATACAGAAGAAGTGAACAATCAATCAACTGGATTTAGTTGAACATATAAAAGAACACTACTCCACAGCAATAGAATAAATATTTTAAGTGCCCATGAAACATTCACCAAGATATCCTGTATCCTAAGATATTAAATAATTCATTAAATTTATAAGAGTTGGAATTCTACAAAGTATGTTTTCTGACCATAGCAAAATCAAATGGAAAATCAAATACAGAAAGATAAGAAAATTTCCCAACATTTGGAAATCAAACAACACATCTTGAAATAATCCATGTTTCAAAGAGTGAATCTCAAAGGAAATTTTAAAATGCATTGCATTAACAAAAATATAATATATCAAAATAGGTAGGACACAGCTAAAGCAATGCCAAGAGGAAAAATTATGGCATCAAATGCTTACATAAAAAAAGAGGAAAGATTTCAAACCAATTATCTAAATTTCTGCCTTAATAAATAGAAACAGAACAGTAAAAATAAACTCAAAACAAGTAGAAGAAAGGAAATAGTAGATTAGAGGAGAAAACAGTAAAAAAAAAAAATCAATGAACATAGAAAGCTAATTCTTCCAAAGGAACCAACAAAAATGATAAACCTCCAGCAGTACTGACAAGAAATCACCAATCAGCAACTTAAAGTGGAGAAAAGCTGCAAAAATCACAAACTACCAAAATTCAACCAATATGAAATAGATTATCTGAATAACACTACAAATATTGATTTGTAATTTAAATTATAATGTTTCTGAAGAAGAAAAAGCAAGGGCCTGGTAGGTTCACTGAAGAGTTCTACCAAACATATAAAGAATGAGCACCAATTTCATATAATCTCTTGCAGAAAATATAAACAGGGGGAATATTTTTCCAACAATTCATGTAGTGTTATTTAAAAAAATAATATAATTTTCATTATTTCAAAATTTAATGAAACAGAATAACAAGACAACACAAAAATTAAAACTATAGACAAACATTTTTCATGAACTTAGACACAGAAGTTTTTTTTTTTTTCCATAATATTTTATTGTCAAATTGTTTTCCATACAACACCCAGTGCTCTTCCCCTCAAGAAGTTTTACAGGTTTGGAATATACATTTGTAAATCACATATCTGATAGAGGACCTCTGTCTAGAATACATAAAAAATTATCAAAACTCAATAATAAGAACATAATCCAACAAAAAATAAGCAAAATATTTAAATTGATATTTCACCTAATAAGACATACAGATGTCAAATACACACATGATAAAATGCTCAATTATATTAGTTATTATGGAAATATAAATCAAAACCACAGTGAAATATTGTAAATATCTATTAGAATGTTTAAAACTAAAAGACAGACCTTAGTATGTGTTGACAAAGATATGCATCAATTGGAACTTCCCTAACATGGCAGATGGAAATGAAAAATGGCTTACCAATTTGGAAACAAATTTGGAGGTCTCTTAAATAATTGCATATACACCTACTACAGAGCCAGCTACTTTATTAAGTCTTTCCTCAAGATTAATGTAGACAAATGTCCATATAGGGACTTGTGCATCAATACTCCTAGCAGGTTTTTTTGTAATAGCCAAGAACTGGAAACTATCTAACAAATAAATGGGTAAATAAATCATGTATGCTTATAATGGAATACCCCACGCACATGATAAAGTGGAATGAACTACATACCGACTGAAGAAAGCCAGATCAAAAAGAACACATTGCTGATCCTATTTATGTAAAATTCTGGGAAATACAAACTAATTCATAGGGACAGAAACTAGATCATGTTTGCCTTGGACAAAGTATAGAAAATGGAATGATTGGAAGTGAGGAATTATAAAAAGTTGGGAGAAAACTTTGAGGGATGATGAAATTCTTCATTCTTTTGATTGGTGGTGATTTTATGCAAGCATACGTATGGCAAAACTTCCCAAAATGTACAGTCTAAATACTTCATAGTCAATACCCCTCAATAAGAATGGTGAAAAAACAGCAAAATAAGGGATGCCTAGGTGACTCAGTTGGGTAAGCCTCTGACTTTGGTTCAGATCATGATCTCACAGCTTGTGAGTCTGAGCCCCAGTTTGGGCTCTGTGCTGACAGATTAGAGCCTGGAGCCTGCCTTGGATTCTGTCTCTTCCTCCCACTATCCCCCTCCCCTGATGACACTCAATCTGTCTCTGTCTCTCAAAAATAAATAAACATCGAAAAAATTTTAAAAAATAAGCAGCAAAAAAGAAGGATTTACACTGCAATTTAAGATTTCAAGTATTGAGGGGTCCCCGGTGAAAACAAGATCAAGGAAGTGAACCTAGAAGTGGGTCTATCAAGTCAAGTGAAGGTGAATGTACAGTAATTGTAATGTTAGTTATTGGATAGATTGTTGTCGTGAATATTAAATCTTCCAAGGTCCAGGCAGGAGTTAGGGTATAGCTTGAGATTGTGGTTAGAGGGAGATTACCAAGTGACAATGGCAAGAAAGTGGTTATAACTGCTTTGCTTTCAGAGAATGTAAGGAAGGCAGACTAGTGAGAGTGTACTAGAACACACACAGCAGTGAGGAGGCAGAAAAATGTGAGTTGACAGTGCATACCCACTGTATTGTGGGGGCAAGTAGATGAAGCCAGTGGATAGAAAGGGTGTTTCCTCAAAAACACAGTATTGTAAGGGAGTTGGTTTATATCATCTGCAGTTCCAGAATGAACACTGGGAAGATGGGGGAGGAGGCTGCGTTCATTAGCATAAGGAGGCTCAGAATGTATGGTAGGAGAGTATAGATGAAGCTTTGTAGAGGATAGGGGTGGGATGCGGAGAGAAGGTGGGAGTGAGAAGTCCTGGAAGAAGCAGCTGACACCACATATCTCGAATGTCAGCACGGGTTTCTTTGGAGACAGAAATGACTCAGGCTCCCAGGCTGATGTCAACGGAAGGATGAGGACTGCTGTAAAATACACAGAGGGCTTCTGTGGCCAGTTGTGGGCATGATTGCTTCGTGGTGTTTGGGCCACCCAAAGAGCAAAGACACTGAAAGGCAAGAGTCTGAGGTCTATCAGTGTAACTGACTCTTAAATTCTCCTCCGTACACAGGAAGTGTCTATAAATGACAACTGCCATGATTTTATATTAATACCAAGATGGATTCTTTCTAAAAGATTATTTTTATTACAATCCGCATTAGAAGTGTTTGGATTCAGGGGCTTGGTATTAACCTAAATTGGGATATAAAAAGAACTTTAGCAAAATTGTGTTTTATAAATCCAAATATCCTTTTGCCCACCAAAAAATCTGCATTATACATACACATTAATTACATAAGTATGTTTAAAAGTAATCTATATCTAGAGATGTTTACCATGTATATATTTAATGTGGAGGCTTCAGATTAATCATATTTACCTTAAATTTAAACTAGCAATCACCCTTAACTATTGCATTCCAGTCCTAATGGGTACAGACCTTTGAAATAACACTTAGGTCAGCAGACTATTCAAATTTATAGACAAACATTTCGGATAAGCCAGTACTGCCAAGGCTGGAGATGTCTACAGTTAGCTGTGAAATCTTCATTAAAGAGTTGAGAATACCAGCAATCCATTTTCTTTAGCTGTCTGCAGAGACTTTGTGACTGCTGACGGGGCTCCTGTTTGGCTTTTGTATCCTTCTGCCCTTCTAGAATTACTGCGATTGAACTTCAGAGTTCCAGCACTAAAAGTGTGTTTATTTTCTTTAATTATCTTATAATGTAATATTCTTTTTTCCCAAATCAGATGAGGTAAGCAATGGCTCCCTTCTATAATTATCTTTTCAAAGCAAATGTTTTAGGAGTAGATGTTGCATCCAAAAATCTTCTGACCACTTTCCTAAATATCTTAAGACTTTTTGTAGAGCCTCCATTTGAGTCATAAGTATGATGGCACCTTCCTGGTCTTTTCTTCTCTCCAAACATGCAGGATCTTGAGCGGGGTGCTCTGGCTTCCTGGAGTCTTGCAATGGCTCCAGAGACCCTTAGACCTAATGTTTAGTCTTCCTACCATCCAGCAACTCGCTAAGGGGATTCGCATGTTGAGATGTTCAAACCAAGTTAATTCCTTTCCCCCCTAATTCTGCTAGTAATTGGGTCTTTCTCTATAATGGATGACATTTTTTTTCAATGGCAGATCAGCCACCTTTTCTCCCCTCCCACTTACGTGACTTTTTGAATATCTAGAGCAATTGCAAGGTTGTGTGTGTCTATGTATGCAACACACATTTACATGTATAGCCTACCTTGCAGATTAATTTCCAGCAGAGATAGGAAACTACCAAAAACAAAGCAAAAACCAAAACCCGAAACTGTTTACTTTTCATAGGAAGGATAATCCTTTGAAAGATGATGCTCTTCCCCCTTAGAAGGGAGAGTACGTATTCCTGGGAACATGTGTTCTGACCTCAGAGAATAACCTCTACTATTTCCTTTGGAAGGAAACTAAAAATTTGTAGATAGAGAAAAACAATCTGTATAACCTCCGGAGGACGAGGTACCAGCTCACGTACCCCCAAACAGTCCCTGAGTAGGTGGTTGGTGTCGGCGAACTATCTATAAGAAAGAAAGAAGACAGACAACGTGAATGGTGGTAAAGCCACTCTGTACTAAGAAAGTCAGTGTCTTTTATGCCATAGGGGATTATACATTTTTTTTCCTTAATGATTACATAGTTTATGGTCCTTGAAAAAGTAAAACATGCTCTGGGAAGGATCATTTTTTATCACAGAAGAGAAAACAGCCGTGAAAACAGAAGTTAAAAAACAGGAATAAGGGAGTCTGTCTCTCAAAGAATCTTCTTTTCTTCAAGGCCCTTTAGCAGTTATGTCTGGGCAAGACGCTTATCATTCAAGGGGTTAATTTTAGACAGAGGATTGTGTTTGCCCCAATAGCAGGCAATGAGCTGGGAACAGAAATCAAGTAAGGGAAAGCTGGTGCCACTAACTGACCCAAGTTGATTCAAAACTTAAAGGTATATGCCTTTTTGCTTTTGCAAAGCAATGAGAAAAATCATAGCAGGTTAAATAGAAGCCACATGTGCAGCCCAGGAGGCCAAATGTTGCTTCACAGTCTTTCGACTTGTTCTACAACTTCCCAGATTTTTTCTCCTGCGCCCCAAGGCCTGGCCATCAAAGGTCACTCTTCTGTGTCCCAGAGGCAGTGTCATCAACGGTGGCCCTGCTGGAGGTTTTTTGGCCTGCTGGGCCCCAAAAATAACTGAAATATTTTTTTCTCATTTTGAATATGTAAGTGTATATACTCGTTGAACTTTGATTAGGATTTCATCATTTAGGATAAAAAGAAACATATCCATGATATTCCCTTATCCCTAGCTTTGAATATGGATGCCCACTTCACTTAGTAATTTATTAAGTAAGAATGTACTCTTCCCTTTGACATCATCAAAACTCACAATTTAAAATTATTATATCAAAATATGGTTCTCAAAAAATGTAAAAGCTTAGGAAAAAATCAAGTTCCATTATGGTATTCTGGTGTGATTTGTGGCCGTGCAGAATGAGAAAGAATTCTGGATGCATTCTGAAAAGATGATCTCTTGTGAAGATGTGTGGTGTTTAGGAAAAAAGATTAAGCCTTTTTTGAGAATCTGCTAAAATTATGCAGTAAGTGGACTTATTCACCAAATGCTCAAAATTATGACATTTAGCTCCCACAAATTATTTTTGGAATAAAAGTTGATATGAATAAACATTGATGTATTTGTGACATTTTAAGCATGAAACCCTTTTCACAAGCCAACTATGATAAAAGGCAGGAACTCGACAAGCCAAAATTCTCTGTCATCATTGCTAAAACTGGGTAAGAGCAAAGGTAGTGATTTTTGCAAATTTAACATTTGATGCAATACACATGGCTTTTCTTTCACCAAACAATGTCCTTTTCAATTAGAAACTGGAACATATTCTAACTATAGTATCTCTACTATAATTTGAAAACATTATCATGCTAAGTAAATTCTATGTACTTAATACTTTATAAAACCTCTTCATTCTTTTCCGACACTATTTACATACTTACTTCCAGGTAGCAATTAGGTTCAAGTCTTTAATGCTTTGATGAATTTTACTAGTTGTCAGATTCATTGTTTGTTGTTTAGTGAAAGCAGAGGCTCACCATACTGTAGGCAGTAAAAACTTCAGTCCCTATGTGATGGGCTTGATGCAGCAGACAATGATTTTGGATGAGATGATTCTAAGACGATCATCCTGGCATATGCTTGTGATGCATATACTAAACGTTGTAGGCTCCAACCGTCAGTAAAGTCCTTGCATAATCCCGGGCATATGATGAGCACTTGAAAAATGTTTGTTGAATCTATCAGTTGCTACTGATTGTAAACTCTTTGAGAGCTTGGCATTATCTTTGTTTTTATTGTTGCTATAACCTTGTTACATGAAATAATGCCACTTCCATAGTGAGTGCTCAATAAATATTTGCTGGTTGATGAAATATTTGGTGAATGTGCAAGTAGCTGGCCAAACAGTAGGGTGGATGGTTGAGAAGGTAGGCTCAGTATGAAGGTGTCAGGGTTCAAATCACAGCTAAGCCACTTGGCAGGCTATGACCTGGGACAAAAGACTACCAATAAGCCTTGGTTTTCATATAGTTAAAGTGGGCATAGTTTTTATATTTACCTCATAGGGTAGTTGGGGAATTGATCAAATGCATGGGAAGGGTACTGCACACGTCTTATATGTAGTAAGACTTCCATAAAGATCAATAGTGTCTGAGTAACATTCCACTATACATTTATATCACAACTTCGTTATCCATTCACTTATTGATGGACACCTAGGGTGCTTCATACCTTGGCTATGGTAACTAATGCTACAATAAACATAGGGGTGCAGATATCTTTTTGAATTAGTGTTTTCATTTTCTTTGGGTAAATACCCAGTAGTAGAATTATGGGATAGTATGATAGTTCTATTTTTAATTTTTTGAGGAACCTCCATACTGTCTTCACAGTGGCTACACCAATTTATACTCCTGCCAACAGTGCACAAGGGTACCCTTTCTCCACATCCTCACCAACATTTGTTATTTATCTTTTTGTTTCTAGCCATTCTGACAAGTGTGAGGTGATTTGCATTTTCCTGATGATTAGTGATGGTGTAGTACCTTTTCCTGTACCTGTTGATCATCTATGTGCCTTCTTTGGAAGAATGTCTATTTGGGTCCTCTGCCCACTTTTTAATTGAACAATCTCCTTATTTTAAGGTCAGCTAATGAGCAATCCTAACTTTCCCTTTGCCATGTGACCTAACATGTTCAGATTCAGGTTTTAGTATGGGGCCATGACTGAGGAGCATTCTTCTGCCTAGTAATCAGGATTTAGGGTCAAATCTTTGGATTCTGAATCCAGGGATTTTAATGATAGTATTCTTTTCTTTTTTTAATGTTTATTTATTTATTTTGAGAGAAAGATAGAGAGCACAAGCAGGGAGAGGTAAAGAGAGGGGGACAGAGAATCCCAAACAGGCTCTGCACTGTTAGCACAGAGCCCAGTATGGGGCTCAGTCCCATGAAGCATGAGGTCAAGATTCAGATGCTTAACCAACGGAGCCACCTAGGTGCCCCTCAACTATGGTATCTCTTTCAAACTAAGGATTTGCTTATCAGAAATCAAATGATTGATTTTGAAAGATTATCTACAATTATAGCCTGCAGGTAACAATAGCACATCCTGGACTAGCAATGAAACCAAAATTCCAAATCAATTCAGTATCAGAGAGAGAGTAAAGCAAGATGTCTCTTGCCACTTTGGGCTTTTGACAAAACAATTCTAGAGAAATTGGAAAGTAAAGCAGGCCCAGTGCTGGCCTTCTCACGCATATGTCCCTGCAATGTGGCTGTGGTCTTATAGGTTATTTGGAAAAGAAGACCATCTTAGAGATGCTGTTGCATGTACATGTATATATTGTATGCCATTGTATGTATATGCTCCAAACTTCTGGCCATTCCATATGTCCATGTCTTGTCAGGACAGACCAGCAATCACCAAAATTCTGCTTAGGTATAGCCCAGCATGCTTGGTCCAAAGGCAAATGGTCAGGTTTGTTGTGTTTTGCAGAAGCATGGATAATGTTATAGGTCAACTTATGAAATGTACTAGTCAATTTATAAGATATCAGAGAGCTTACTGTACATAAATTCAGTTTAAACTCCCGTTCTGGTGAATAATTAAAGATGGGGTAATCTGGAAAGACCCTAACAATGTAACTCAATAAGGAACATTGTAACCTGAAGTTTAACTTGTTTTTCAAGATTCTGTTAAGTAGCCCCACCCCTTTACTAGACGTGGCTGAAGCAAAGTCCACAGGTGAAAGTCACCTGGTCACTGTCTCTCGCAGTATCTTAGGTGTCTAAATATGACTGGTCATTCTAAAGGGACAAAGAACCTTAAAATGATAGGTTCCTGCCAAAACTAACGTCTGTGTATTACAACGTAATTGGCTACCAAGGAATGCTGTGAATTGTAATGGGTTAATGAAATGATGACGTGTTCAGTCCATATAGTCTCACTGCCCACTTTGTTCGGGGCCATTCTCTGCTCCTTAACACCAGGGAGATCAGGTTTGGCCCAGCCGTGATAAAACCATGCGGCCGTGAATAAAATCATGCCTCGCTTCTATTTGGCATTGGTGGTCTTTTCGTAATCACCCCGCAATAGATAAGCATGAAAAGAAATTGAGGAGGAAGAAAGAGCAATTTGACACACTTGAAAGTGCTCATTTCTGCACTTGTCACTGTAAATTTTCCTCCCTCAAGAAAACTCATGATCCTTATGCTACTGAACTCAGGATTTCTTATAAATTGCTTACTTTAACTAATTATAAGATTATATTAATACTGTATATTAGGCTATATTTTTCTGACATAAAGAATGACTAAATATTTAAATGGTGTTTTCACAATATGGCATAAATAAAATTATTTTCATTAGAAAACAAACAAGCAGAACACAAAGGGCAGTGACCTAAAGAATTTCTTATAATTCATCTCTTGCTACTGCTAAATAAGTGAAGAAAGTCTTGATTACTGAACACTTAAGCCTCGCACATTATTGTTACAATTCTCTTCACCCTGACCCCAAAAGTGAATTAAAGACTCCACAGACATGGATTCTTTGTTGAGTTGCTGACTTTGCAGAAGAAAGAAAAAACCCTGGCCTGGGCAGCAAAATCATCCTGATCGAACAAAGGCGGTATATTGTTATGTATTGACTTTTGTGTGATTCAATTTGCAGTAAGTATCAGAGTAACCTTCATAAACTGCCCTGTGAACTTAAAAGCAAGTTTGCATTTTGTGGTTAACTTTTCTTTGTCTGTACAGACTTCCAGACTGATGACCCAGCTTCTCTGGCTCTTGAAACCTTTTAGCAGAGTGATGGAAATGAATGATTTTCCAAATGCTGAAAGTCATAATCTAAAAATTGGATAGAGACTTTTGGGAATGCAGGCCCTATTAATTTATAATTGTGATAATTAAGTTATATAAAAGACAGATTGCCCTTTAATTGTTTTTATAGGCAGCACTGAATGTTTAGCTTTAACTCTATCATTCTAAAAAGTCATAATCTTCATAATAAGTAGGTGTGTTTTCATTTGAAAAGCCTACATGGGTCATTCAGCATATTAGTGTTTTATTTTTCCTTTTGCCCCTTTTGGTGATGTGTGAAGTTTTACACACTCAACAGATAAGTAAGCATTACTCAAATTGTGTTTGGAGTCAATATCTTCCCTCTGCTTAATCATGAATTATGTTGAAAATGACAAGTACTGATTTTATGCTTTTATTCTGTTATTTCTATTTCGTCCATACACTCTGGCCTATCAGAGATTTACCTGGAAATCGTGGGACTTGCCCTATTGAAATTTATAATTTGTATAGTTGAAGCTGGTCTTTTTATGCTATACTAATTGCCAGCCAAAATTAATCAGATACATTATATTTTATCATTAACCGATTAACAGCCTGATTCTATGATACTTATTGAAGTGGTACATTTTTGCCTAGATGCTTTCAAAAGAATTTCCAGTTTGGTAACTTTAAAAGAGAAACAAGTTCTCTCCATGCTCCATTCAGAGTATTTCTGGGAAATTTCAGTGTAGTGATTGTATAACTATATCACTGAAGTGATTCTGCTTTGGGTAGTTTTTAGCAAATCCACATGGACATGTATCCTGTCTTGTTATTGTCCATAATTATTATTATTATTTTTTGTCAGCTTAAAGGCAAAATCTCTGTGGTGAACTTTTCAGGAGTTATTAAGTCATTCTTAATGAATTAATTAATATGAATTTTTTCAAATACCTGCCACACTCTTAGTTTTGTGGTTAGTGTTAAATACTAGGTACAGGCCCCTCCATATTTAGAATCAAGAGCTCTCTTTATCTGGCCAAGTTGTGGCTTCACCTTAAATCAGCAAAGTATCAAGAAGGCAATTACTAGTATTACTGTTCCTAATTAAAACAGTTAAAGTAAATTTAGTAAGTTAATTAGTAGAAACTTGTACTTCGTTCATCAGTGTTATTTGGCTCAGACAGGAATATGGCAAGGAGCTAAATTAAACATTTTAGTCAAAGATTAGAACACTAGTCCGAAGTGTTTTGCTAAGTCTAGTTTATTTTGGGTTTACATGATCCAAACCTAAAAAAGTCTACCACACATTGCATAATGTATTTTTTTAATGTTTATTTATTTTTGAGAGAGAGTGAGAGATACAGAGTGCCTGTGGGGGCAACGCAGAGAGAGTGGGAGACAGAGAATCGGAAGCATCTTCCAGGCTCTGAGCTGTCAGCAAAATGCTGTTGTGCGGCTTGAACCCAGGAGCCATGAGATCATGACCTGAGCTGAAGTTGGATGCTTAATTGACTGAGCCACCCAGGCGCCCCACATAATGTATTTTTAAACACACTTGTTCTTTGAAAAAACTTCACAGCTATTCTTTAGGAGTTTGAAACATACACTTTTATAAAAGATAACCAAAAGAGGGTGTCCTACTGTTAGTGCACCAGTTTATAGGAAAATGAACATGAGTACATAAGAGTAGATAATATCTAGAATTCCCTCTCAGCTTTAAGGTTCCATGATTTCTGTTGTGTGCAATGAGGAATATTTTCGTTATTTATTTTTTGATCGCTCTTACACAGTCCCATATTATTTGCCCTTTTAAATATTTTAAGATTCAGAGATTTTAGATATACAAGTAATTAAAGTACTTATATCTGATATTCTTCCAAATAACCTCAGTTCTCTTCTATTTTATACATTTGCTCCCTAGCATGACATGAGCTAGGAGCTGAAGCCTACAAATCATTCCCATTTCTTTAAGGCTCTATCAAAAAATAATAGAAAGCTAAATGCTTGCCTAGGTCAAGAAGTCACATACCACAATATTGTCTTACATGGTAATTGAACCAAAAAGTGAATAATTTTCAGTGTTGCTCAATGGGGTTAAACAGCACAGAAGATGGAGCAGTGGTGAGGATTTTATGACGCATAATGGTGAGCTCAAGCTAGGAAAGTCTGTTCATTAAAATAAAATTTCTGTAGTGACCTTAGAAAAAAGGTTTTAGTATCTTCTAAAGGGTTTGTTGAGTTGGGGTGCATTGATTTTGGCTTAGGCCAGTATCAGGTTCTGTGCTGACAGTGCTGATCTTGCTTGGGATTCTCTCTTCCTCTCTCTCTGCCCCTCCTGTCTATCTGTCTGTCTCTCTCTCTTTCTCTGTCTCTCTCTCTCTCTCAAAATAAATAAATAAACATAAAAAATAAAAATGTTTCAGCTAAAGTCTCCACCCATTAATGGGTCACATCCCCTCCCCAAATTTAATGAAATAGAAAAGAAGAGCACATAGGCCACAATGATGCATTATTCAGCAAAATTTTGTTTCTGATTTCATGTGTATGCACGTGTGGTCTGGAAAGAAAATGTATTTCTTATCTTGAGGGTTGTGGTTGAAAGAGCCTGAAGATGGTTACTCTAGAACAAAGCTTCCTAACCATTTCAAAATTGGCTGGAGCTCCTTTTGAAAGTACACGTCTGAACCTCACTTAGGTTTTCAGAGGATTTTGTTTTTTCAAACAGCTCCCAGGGTAATATCTTTTGACTATAAATTGAAGAGACTTCACTTGCAGAATTGTTTAGGAATGGGGTGGCTGTTGAGAAATAGGCAAAAATAAGTTAAAAAGTGCTCCTCACACACCAGGTCCATGGGGACTTTTCTCTGCAGGGTCTCAACTCCCCAGTGACCTACCTGCTGCTCTTTTTGAGCAGCAATCTCCAAAAGTAGACTCTACTTTTGGAAACACCTTTGTCTGAATGTAAGAATCCATTAGTGTAACAAGTTAGATCAAAGCCCAACCTTTGTTAACAAGAAATTAGCCACAACAACAGTGTAAGGATGCAGGTCCCATCCGGCCCTCACCACCGGGCCTTTCCAGCCTTCCCGGAGCCGGTCTTGGCGCAGCGCCGCGGTGGAAATGCACCCAGCGCCTGGCTGGTCTCAGGCCAGGGGGCGGTCCCCCGCCGGCTGCAGGTCCGATCCAGCCTTCCCCTGTACTTAAAGGGGAAGGCGCCGGCTTCTCCTGAAGGGGCGCGCATTAAGGAGGAACAACTCCTGCGCGCCCAATCCCCAATCGGAGGAGGCCTGCCAATACCTTTGACCTTTCTAGAGGCGGGCCTAGTCACACCCCACGTGAGGTGTTCTGGGCCCACTCTGATTGGTCAGTGCTCCAACTATTGTCATTGGCTCCCACAACTGCCAGTATTGATGGGGGGCAGGGATTGGATCACTGTACACCTGTCGTCATTTCCTGTAACTCCCCCTCCCAAAGGCATAAAAGGCCCTGCCCTGCCTTTGTTAGGGGCTCTCTCCACCATGGCCAGCAGGTCGTTGGAGACTGTGAGCCGAAGCTTAAGCTTGTAATAAAGGCCCTTTGCTTTTGCAGGCGTGACTCAGTCTCCCTAGCAGTCTCTGGTGCCTGTTTTGGGGCGTTTTGGGGGTGATTTTACAAACTTGGGCACAACAACAGAAAGTTGAGATTTGGTAAATGGTAAACACGAGGTCCTCTGGGAGGTTCTGACTTCCAGGAATTGCAGTGTTCCCTCTGTGATCACTTTCGGGGTTACCTTTGAGATGGGTGGAGGGAGGGAGTACCTGCAAATCAATGCAGTCTCATACAGAGTGGATATTCCTGGGATTGTAAAGTTTCCTGACATTTGAGATCTTAAATATGTTTAAATCTCCAGCCCTCCTGGTATCACCCAGTGTTATGAAGAGAATTGCTTTGAGGGTCCCTGAGCTATATATAAGAACCTTATTTACGGAGCACTCCAAGGTTTTGTAAATTCTTTTATACTTGACATACAATATGACAATAGGCCCTGTGAGTGGTTTTCCTAATGCCTGAAGAGAATATGGAACAACTAACAAATCCCTCCTGAGCCTCCATTATCACTGGTTACATCCAATGATTCACTCATTCTTTTTCACTTGTTTTATTACTACAAATGTATTATAGTATGTGCAAGTGCATTCTGTGCTTATGGCCAGCAAAGAATGAGACAAACAGGGTTCCCAACATCCTGGAGCTGAAAGTCTAGTGGGGAAAAGTAGGCCTTAGATAAATAATTACAAATAATTAATTATTTTGTTCCATGAGGGTAAAGCACATTCACTTCTCATTTATGAATCAACCTTTCAACTAAAAATTTACCGGGCACCTGATAGAATGAAGTGAAATAGGAGGAAGGACGTCTCTGCTTCTTAGCACCACCCCAGCCCTTGTCTCTGCCACAAGCACCTAGCTTCGAGAAGCTGCCAAGCTGGCGCTTGGGCTTTCTGGCTGGAGCGCCCGCAGGGTGACAGAAATTGTCCTTAGAAGGAGCTCAGCCCCTCTCCCAGATTTCACACCTCAGTTGCCACGCGTTGAACTGAGGAGGAATGGGGGTTATTTGGCCCCCCACTTTCCCAAATTGGAACATGAAGTGACTTGTTACAGAAATACGGTTTTTAATGGTGGTTAGATAGTGAAGTACTGTGATGTAGTTGATTAATGGATTAAATTACCCTGAATGAATTGGCTTATTTGTTGATATAATTGTAACTCTCCTCTTCCTACTCTGGATTTAAAGTAAAATTAACTGAAACATAATTAAACTTTTGGAACACACATCATTTTGCTAATTTGCATTCTTCTCTTAGATGCTTGAAATAGGTTACTCTGAAGAAGAGTGTTACTACTGGGGCACCTGGGTGGCTCAGTCAGTTAAGTGTCCAACTTTGGCTCAGGTCATGTCTCACAGTCCATGGGTTCGAGTCTTGCTTTGGGCTCTGTGCTGACAGTCTGGAGCCTGCTTCAGATTCTGCATCTCCCTCTCTCTCTCTCTGCCTCTCCTCCTCCTCCTTCTCTCTCTCTCTCTCTCTCTCTCAAAAAGTAAATAAACATTAAAAAATACACAAAAAAAGGATGTTACTGCTTTGGAATTTATTATATGTTAGCAAAATGAGTGGATATGACAATTTCAGAGAATTATAAAAGTGCCATTTTATTGCTCTTTTAAAGCAAAGCATACATTATGAATGTCTATAAATGTATCCATGTCCCTGCTAAATGGCTCCTCTGCTTTGACATGGATTCTTCAGTGAAATTGACAAAGACTGTGTTCCTTGAAAACAAGTTTGTTTTTCTTGAATTAAGTCTGGATGAAAAATGAGCCAAAATTTAAAACATGTGACCTCCCTTCTTTTCTGAGTCACATTTAAAATACTCTGGAAGGAATGAGAGCTTAAACTTCTACTGTCATTAACGCGGCTTAATGAGGAAGGTCTGTGTGTAGCAGGATTCTCACACACAGGATCGTGATGCCAAGGCTTTTCTTTCCAGGAAGTGATGTTATTCCTGCCGGCACCACTCAGTTGGGCTCTTACGGAAGAACTAAGCCCCGAATGCAACGTGGCATACTTTTTTATATATTTTCCACTTCTTTGTCTCCCAGACATGGTAACATATGTAGTCTGATGAAGTGGTCTCATGTGACAAGGTCATGAGGGATGTTGTCACGCATGTGTATAACCAGGTTGCCTCGAGGTTATTTTTTTCTTTCCTTACGGAGGGACCCTAATACATGTGCATGCAAAAGGCTCACCTTAGATATAAGGACTCACACAGATTGAAAGTGAAAGGATGGATGAGCTAGGCCATGCAAATTGAAATCAAAAGAAAGCTGGAGTAGCTATACTTTGATAAAATGGATTTTAAGTAAAATACAACAATTAAAGACAACAAAGGGCATTATATAACGATAAAAGAGTCAATCCAATAAGATAATATAACCTTTTTGTAAATGTTCATGCACCCAGTGTAAGAGGACCTAAATATATATGAAGCAAGAATTAACAGGCAGTGAGAATTTGACAGCAATACAAAAAGACTTTAATATCCCACTTATGTCAATGGGTAGATCATCCAAATGAAGAATTAATAAGGAAACATCAGCCTTAAATGACACATTAGAACAGATGGACTTAATAGACATATATAGAATACTCCTTTGAAAACAGTGGAACACATATTCTTAATTGCACATGGAACATTCTCCAGGATAAATCATATGTTAGATGACAAAACAGGTCTCAATGAATTTATGATGATTGAAATCATATCAAGCATCATCTCTGATCACAATAATATGAAACTAGAAACAATTACAAAAAAGAATTGAAAAATCACAAATATGTGAAGATTAAACAGTATGCTACTGAACAACCAGTGGATCAATTAAGAAATCAAGAAGCAAATTAAGAAATACCTTGAGACAAATGAAAATGAAAATACAACATATCAAAATCTATGGGGTGCAGAAAAAGTCGACTAATATGAAACTTCATTGAGATACAGGTCTATCTCAGGAAATAAGAATAATCGCAAATAAACAATCCAACTTTACATCTAAAGGAGCTATAAGAAGGAAACAATGAAGCCTGGAGCCCCTGGGTAGCTCAGTCAGTTGAGCATTTGACTTTTGATTTTGACTCAGGTCATAATCCCAAGGTTGTTGGATTGAGTACTGCATTGAGCTTCACACTCAGTGTGGAGCCTGTTTAAGATTGTCTCTCTCTCTCTCTTTCAGGGTGCTTGAGTGGCTCAGCTGGTTAAGCCTCTGACTCCTGATTTCAGCTCAGGTCATGATCTCACAGTCTGTGAGATCAAGCCCCTCATCTGGCTCTGCACTGACAGGGCGGAGCATGCTTGGGATTCTCTCTCTCCCTCTCTGCCCCTCACCTACATTCTCTCTCTTTCTCTCAAAATAAATAAACGACAACAATAACAAAACATTGTCTCTCTCTCTCTGCCTCACTTATGCTCTTTCTCTTTAAAATAAAAAAAAATTTTAATGAAGTGTAATGTTAGTAGAAAGAAGGAAATAACAAAGATCAGGGTGGAAATAAATTTAAAAAGGAGATTAAAAAGACAATAGAAATGATCAATGAAACTAAGAGCTGGTTCTTTGAAAAAATAAAATTAACAAACCTTTAGCTAGATTTAACAAGAAAAATGAGAGGATTCAAATAAATAAAATGCAAAATGAAAGAGAAGTTATAACTAATATCACAAAAGTACAAATGATCATGAGACTACTATGAATAATTACATGGCAACAAGTTGGACAATCTAGAAGAATTGAATAAATTCCTAGAAACATAAAATCTGCTAAAACTAAATTAGGAAGAAATAGTAAATCTGAATAGACCAGTTACATTAAAGATATTAAGTCAGTAATCAAAAAACTCTCAACAAAAAAAAGGCTAGGATCAGATCCCTTCACTTGAAAATTCTACCAAGCATTCAAAAAATTCTTCTCAACCTTTTCCAAAAAACTTAAGGGGAAGGAACTATTTAAAAATTCATTTTATGGGGCCAGAAATACCCTGATACTAAAATTAGACAAAGATACCACACACAAGAAAGAAATTATAGGCTAATATCCTTGATGACCATAGATGCAAAAATGCTTAACAAAAGCCAAATTCAAAGATACTTTAAAAGAGGGGTGCTTGGCTGGCTCAGTTGGTAGAGCATGTGACTCCTGATCTCAGGGTTGTGAGTTCAAGCCCCATATTGGGCATGAAGTTTACACACACACACACACACACACACACACGCACACGCACACACACGCACACACACACACAAAACTTTAAAAGGATCATATATCATGACCACGTGGGATTTATTCCAGGAATGCAAGAATGGTTCAACATCAAAGTGATACATCACATTAATGAAATAAAGAATAAAAACCATATGATCATGTCAATAGATATAGAAAAACATTTGACAAAATTCAACATCTTTTTATGATAAAAACTCTCAACAAAGTGGAATTCAGGGAATATAACTCAACACAATAAAAGTCATTTATGACAAACCCATAGGTAACATCATACTCAATGGTGAATAACTGAAAGGTTGTCCTCTAAGATTAGGAACAAGACAAGGATGCCCACTCTTTCCACTTTTATTCAACATAGTATTGAAAGTCCTATCCAGAGCAATTGAATAAGATAAAGAAAAGGAATCCAGATTTGCCAGAGTCCAGCTCCAGCAGGTCCAGGGTTCCCCGAAGGATGGACGGTGTCAGCACAAGAGAAAGTGAAAAGGCCTCGAGTTTCTTTCTGATCACCAGGCAGGCATCTCTGCTCTGTCTAATTCTCTAGCTTTATTTATGGTGAAAGGTACAAGGATCAAAAAGAGCAGTAAATGATTTCTCATGGATATTTTTACAATTTTCCAGGACATGGATTCTGCAGAACTTACAATTCAATAAGTAATGATTGTCATAGAAAACTTAGCTACAGGCACTGATGCTATTATATGGGAAGGGCAGGTATTTTTTAAAAGCAAGATATACAAAATCTCAGGTATAGCCCTAAGGAAGTGACCTTTAACTAAGAGGGAAACAGCAGTGTTTATTAAAGGTCAGTTTTTTATGAGTAAGGGTCATTAGGCTGTTTGTAACTCTAAAAGAAAGTTCCCAGAAAAACAGAATTCCCAGGAGACATAATGCTTGCTCTCACAGTCCCAAAGACGATTGATAACATTTTATCCCAGTAGTGACTTTTGAAACTACGTCCAGGCCTAGAAAGTAGTTAGTTATCAGTTAATTGCTCACCTGGGAGGAAAATTATATGTTGCTTGCCTTAGTTGCATTAGGATGTATCTAGTTTACTCACCTTTTCCTTGACCA
Organism: Suricata suricatta; assembly: GCF_006229205.1. Taxonomy (NCBI): domain Eukaryota; kingdom Metazoa; phylum Chordata; class Mammalia; order Carnivora; family Herpestidae; genus Suricata; species Suricata suricatta. The sequence continues at coordinate 58,788,406 of NC_043713.1, read as the reverse complement.
GGTGCGATCATGCCTCAGGGACAGGGCAGGGGGACAGGCTGCTCTTGACAATAATCAGCAAAGCACTCCGTGGTTTGGTGCCCAACCAGAAATGACAGTTACAAGAGGGTAGCTTTTGGTTGCTGTCTGGGGGCAAGAGACCGTGCAAACTTGCTGTACCCTCACCAAAAATTTTCACTCAACCAGTGAGTTCAGACAGCTCCCTACACAGATTGAAAAAGAAGTAAAACTCACTATTTGTGGATGACATGAGACCATATATAGAAAATCCAACTCCCAAACCGTTAGAACCAAAAAATGAATTCAGTAGTTGACAGGATACCAAATCAATACAAAAGGCTGTTATGTTTCTATAAGCTAACAACAAATCATCAGAAAGAGAAGTTAAGAAAACCATCCCATTGACAATTAAATCAAAACCAATGGAATACCTAGGAATAAATTTAACTGAGGAGGTGAAAGACCTGTACACTGAAAATTCTAATACATTGATGAAAGAAATTGAAGATGACCCAGATGAAAAGATATTTTCTGCTCATAGATGAGAAAATATTGTTAAAATGTCCATACAACACCAAACAATTTACAGATTCAATATAATCCTTATCAAAATTCCAGTGACATGTTTCACAGAAATAGAACAAACAATTTAAAAATTTGTGTGGAACCAGAAAAGACCTTGAATAGACAAAGCAATAGTGAGAAAGGAATACAAAGTCAGAGGCATTATGATTCTTTATTTCAAACAAAGCTATAGGAATCAAAGCAGTATGGTATTTGCATGGAAAGAGACAGAGAGATCAATGGAAGAGAATAGAGAGCCCATAAATAAGCCCTCACTTATGTGGTCAGTTACTCTGTAACAAAGGAGACAAGAATGGACAATAGGGAAAGACAGTGTCTTCAGTAAATGGTGCTAGGAAATCTGAGTAGCTCCATATAGAAGAATGGCTAGACTTCATCTTATGGCATACAAAAAAAAAAAAAAAGTAATCCCAAATGGATTAAAGACTTAATTGCAATACTTAAAACTATAAAACTTTTAAAAGAAAACATAGGCAATAAGCTCCTTGACATTGGTCTTGGTGATGATTTTTTGGATCTGATTCCAAAAGCAAAAATAAATAAGATAACATCAAGTTAAAAAACTTCTACACAGCAAAGGAAGCCATCACCAAAATGAAAAGGCAACCTACAGAGGGGGAGAATATACTCATAAATCATAAATCTGATAGGACTTAATATCCAAAATATTTAAATAACTCATATTACTCAGTAGCAAACAACAACAACAACCAAAAAAAACTTTATTGAAAAGTGGGCAGAGGCTCTAAATAGACAGTTTTCCAAAGCCATACAGATGGCCAACAGACATATGAAAAGATGCCTACCATCACTAATCATAAAGGAAATGCAAATTAACAATGCAGTGAGATACCACTTCACATGCCTTAGAGTGGCTCTTATCAAAAGGACAAGAAATAAAAAGTGTTGATAAGGATGTGGAGAAAGGACCCTCATGCACTGCTGATGGGAATATAAACTGGTGCTGCCACTTCGAAAAACAGTTTGAAGGTTCCTCAAAAAATTAAAAATAGGACTATCATGTGATTCAGCAATCTGACTTCTGGGTGTTTACCTAAGGAAAATGAAAACATAGGAGCAGCTGGGTGGTTCATTCAGTTAAGCATCTGAATTTTGATCTCTGCTCAGGTCTCGATCTCAGGGTCATGAGTTCAAGCCACGTGCTGTGCTCTGTGCTGGGCTCATAACTACTTAAAAACAAGAAAAGAAAAAAAAGGAAAAGAAAGTGAAAACACTAATTTGAAAGATATCTGCCCCTTATGTTCATTGCAGCATTCTTTACAATAGCCAATTGATTTACAAGTGTCAATTGATAGTTGAATAGGTAAAGATGATGTGCTACACACACACACACACACACACACACACACATACACACACACGTACACAACAGAATACTACTCAGCCATAAAAAGAATGAATTCTTGCCATTTGGTTTTTTTAAGTTTATTTACTTATTTATTTAGAGAGAACTAGTGGAGGAGGGGGAGGAGAGAGGGAGACAGAGACAGAGAGAGAGAGAGAGAGAGAGAGAGAGAGAGAATCACAGGCAAGCTCCTCACTGTCAGTGCAGAGCTCAACATGGGGCTCAAACTCATGAACCCTGAGTCATGACCTGAGCTGAAATGAAGAGTCGGAAATAAACAAGTCACGGGGTGGTAATGTAAAGCACAGTGACTCTAGCTAATAACACCGTGCTACAGACTTGGAATTTGCCAAGAGAATAAATCCTAAAAGTTCTCATCACAAGAGCAAGAAATTTTTTGTAACTTTGTATGATGACAGATGTTAACTGGGCTCATTGCTGTGATCATTTCTCAGTGTGTACAAATATTGAACGGTTATGTTGTACATTTGAAACTAACAATGTCACATGTCAATGATAACTCAGCTTTTAAAAGTTAAAAATAAATAAATAAACAAATAAATAAATAAATAAATATGCAAAGAGGGTCTGTGCAGACGTGGAGGGCTCTGAGAGCCGCCCCCCACCCCGCTCCCTCACCACCATCATTTGTTAGCAATGACTGCTGCCCAGTAACATAACGTGCCCCAAGGAAACCCAAAGCAGCTGTGAGTTTGACATGTCCATAAATCATCATGCCCGCTCAGGTCTGCACCCTGTTGAGTCACCCACCAGCCTAGGTTCAAGCATTGGGTTGTATTGCCTGTTTTATAGGGCTAAGCCAGAAATTCCTTCTTAGCTGTGATTGTTTCCTTCACAGAGCCTGGGGCTACCTCATGCCTTTGTGGTTTCCATAGTGGCTGTGTGTGTGTGTGTTTCCATGTGTCCCTGTCTGTCTCTTGGCCTCTATCTCTCTCCCTGTCTCTCTCTCTCCCCACCCTCTCTCTAGGCCATTTTTTCTTTAAGCCCCAGGGGTTTGGACATGCAGATTTTATTCTACAGTAATACAGACTTCCTTTCCTTGTAATGATTAGCTACAAAGAAAGGAATGAGTCTTTAAATGAAAAAATAAAAGCGGCAGAGTAGCCAATTCCTGCAAAAGGAAAGCGTCTTTTTGGGAGTTTGCAAAACTGTTATCTTTTAGTCCGCAGCTTCAGCAAGGCCCCACAGATGCTCACAACGCCTCTGATGTCCTTCTGTTCTACACTCACCCTGCTAGTTCTGTCTAAATGCCAGCATGGGTTAGAGCTGCCATGTGCCTTCTCCTGCCCACATCCACCAAGGCAGGCAACACCAGAGACGGCCCAGCCCCCACATCAGCTGGCTTGACTCCAAAGCCTCATTTCCGACCTTAGCTGGCTCATTCCAGAAGGGAGCTCTAAATGGTGCTTGCAGAGCACCCTGGGTTTCCAGTGCTCTGGAACTGACTCTTGCACACCCCTCGTGGACCCAAGCAGACCCACAAGCAGCGACAGCAAGTTGGTTATGAAAAGGGGTCAGGTTCTAGATGCACTGGGTCTACTGAACTAAGTTTGTATTTTCTTTACTCTGCTGAGGGCTAGTTTAGCCAAAGCCCGCCTCTTCCACATTCCAAAATCCCAGATAAGCCTCTCATCGTCCCTTATATTTAGAACCTCATCATCAAGACATGTTCAGCCACCAACCTGCCATTGTGGACAAGGTCCCCAGCAGTGGTGTGGAGGACTCGCTGACCCTGGCGAGATCTGAATGCTGCATACTCTACACCCAAGGAAATTGCTGTGCCTGCTACTCAGGTCGTCTGATGACTTCTCCTGGTAACTCAGCCACAGGGAACTGTGGTGGAGTCACAAGGGATGACACAGTCAGAGGACCAGGAAGCAGATACCATGACTTAGTTTCATCAGAGACTTGAAAATCTATAATACTGAGTGATTTGGGCTGGGCGATGTCTGTCAGGCCTGGGATCTTTGGCCAATTCATGACTGAGAAGAGTAGCTGAGTGAGAACTGTCTGTCTCTTGGCCTCTATCTCTCTCCCTGTCTCTCTCTCTCCCCACCCTTCAAACCTGTACCAGACCAGCTCTGTGGCTTTATTTACTCATCAAGCTCTTTGGATCCTCTATAGACAGTCCCTCCACTTCTCTACCCAGCTCTCTGAGATGGAGCTCATCTTGAATTCTTCTCTGCCCATTACCCCCATGTTCATTCCTCTTTCTCTCTAGTTTTAACCAGAACCTTGTCCTTATCCTGTCTCCAGGATAATGTCCCTACTGCACATTACTGCATGGGAACGTGTTTCTGACCCACAAATGGGAGTAAGTCATGCCTCTCTATGGCCCCCTCAGCTTTTCTGGTGGCCAGAGGAGTCTGGCTCTGTCCTGTGACTCATGAGAGTGACACGAGTATTTATGTTTCCCGAGCATGCGCTTTTCTGTCCTTCCTGGTCATGTACTTTCTCCAGATTCCTCACTGTCTTTGTCCTTCACAAGTCAGCTTAACCCTTTCTTACCCTTCTCCCTCCACCCCCCCTCCCTATCAGCAGCGAGCTCCCCTGTAGCCTCACAGAGACCCATATGAAGAGTAATGATGGCACTTAGCTTGAGGTCACATATGCCTTTTCTCTAGGAACCATTGGCTCCTTGAGGATAAGGGACACCTATGGTACCAGAGAGCCTGGAGTCAAATCCTGATTCTGCTGTTAGCTGTACACACGTTATCTGACCTCTTCCCTCGGAATGACCTCCTCTGTAATCCAAGGATAATGGCACCTGTCTGGCAGAGCTACTGTTAAGACTAAATAAAATAATGTAAACACACTACCTATAGCACAGCAAGATCTCAGAAAAGGTTTGTTTTAATGTTCGTATTCCAACAGAGTCCTCCATTGAAGATTCATTCACTCAACATCTATTCATGGAGTGCCTACTCTGTGCTGAGCACCCAACTATGGTCTGAGTATAGGACACTGAACAAGACACATCGGTGAATTTGGGATTGAGTAGTGGGGGGGGGTGGCGGCAAGAAAAGAGGGAGTTACAGTTGAGTGTAAAACGTTACAGAACGAAGCTCGTGGTGGCGCGGGGTTGCAGGATCCAGAATAAGTCATTGCCAGGCAAGGACAGGAGAAGTAGAGGCTGCACAGCCACAGTAGGTGCTCACTAATTGTTTGCTGAACACTATAGCTATCACTGATGTTTTTAATTAAAAGAGCAGGACAGGCTGAAGAAGGCAGGTTTGTTTGTGGCTTTGTGGTATCGCTAATTGGTGCCTTTTTGGTTCTTTTTTGGGGACTGTCCAGTTCTTCTATTTTTCAGTCTGTAATTCCTGCTTGATGTTTCCAGGGGGAATTGCCTGACCTGGACATCGAAGAGGTTATTTCAGGACTAATGTTCCAAGGAAAATGCATTATCACCTGATGGTTCTCCTGAGCCTTATTCAACTCTGCACTGACTTCTGATGGTTTTCGCAGGAGATGTGGGACCAGGGATGGTCTGAGTCATATGGAATCACTTCAGTTGGCGATCCTGAGAGACTCGAGGAGGGAGGAGGTGGATGGACTCTGCCAAAACATCATGGAATTTACCAAGTGGCATTGCCTGAGAAATACACACATTCCAAGAGACACTCACTATTAACTCCCCCGGATTAGGGAGGGCTTGCCAAGATGTGTTTGGGGCGTAGGTTACAAATCGTAAGGTGCTATTACAGGTGTAAGATGTTACAAAAAGAGAGTCTATTCCAACAGTTGTACTTAGAGGTCTCTGAAGCTGTTCACGATTGGAAGTTAGGGATTGTTTTGGAACCCTGAACCCCTTCCTTGCTGCCAACACGGATATTGTGCAATGTTTGTTCCGCATTTGATAAACTGTGACTTTAATGTTTTTAATGTTTATTTATTTTTGAGAGAGAGAGAGAGAGAGAGACAGAGAGAGACAGAGTGCAAGGGGGGGAGGAGCAGAAGAAGAGGGAGACACAGAATCCAAAGCAGGCTCTAGGCTCTGAGTTAACTGCCAGATCATGAGATCACGCCCGGAGCTGAAGTCCGATGCTTAACCAGCTGAGCCACCCAGATGCCCCTGATAAACTGATTTTAAAGGCAAGAAGAGCAACAATGCTGATTATGGGGGTTACTTTACTTTGCAATAACTTCAGTTCTTTCCATAAACCTCATCAATCAACTTACATATGACTTTTCTCATAAAATATTATTTGAAGATACCATTAATTGACTTTTTAAATTTTGACTGGATGGAAGGTAGCAACACAGAATAGAGGAGGAAACTGTTCAATGCATTTCAATGTCAAAGATTTCTTTACTCCTCTCTTTCTTCAGCTGGTCACTCAACTGTAGCTTTTTTTTTCTATTTTATTTTAGAGAGAGAGATCACGAGCAGTGGAGAGAGGGCCAGAGGAAGAGAGAAAGAGAGAGTGAGAAAGAGAAAGAGAGAGAGAACCTTAAGCAGGTTCCATGCTCAGCACGGGGTGGGGGGGGGAGGCAGGGGGGCCCTACTCAGGGCTCATTCCCACGATCCTGGGGTCATGACCTCAGCCGAAATCAAGAGTCAGAAGCTCAACTGACTGAGCGACCCCGGTGCCACACTCACTGTAACTTGTGAGTGTTTCTGGGGCCCTCAGGGCCAGTGAAGATACGGGTGTGAGCTTCCACGGCACACGTGGCTGTCACTGGCCTTGTACTGTCTGTGTGTTGAACAAAAAGAGGCAGTAGGGTGGCAGCAAAGGAGGGAAAGAAAGGGAGGGAGCAAAGGAGAGGATATAGAGAAGCAAGAGTGAAAGGAACACAGGATTCTCCCAGAATGAAAAGTAGAAGTGGTCCACGTGGCCAGGGCAGCCGTGGCAAAGAGCATTGTGCTTTGCTGATCTGTCTCCAGAGCTTTGTAGGTCTTGGCTCTTCCAGAAATACAGCCTTCTGTGACTTTGTTTTCATAGCAAAAACACCAGGACTTTTGCCTGCCTTGTCCCAGTTTCTGAAGATGCTCCGGAGAGACTGTATCTGAGCACGATATGAGGCCTGCGGCCTGGGAGGAAGAAGGGACAGATGAACTGAGAGAGAGGAAAAGACAGAATGTGATGGAGAATTCTGTGGATCTTTTCTTTCTTTCTTTCTTTCTTTAAATAATAGTTTATTGTCAAATTGGTTTCCATATAACACCCAGTGCTTCTCCCAAGTGCCCCCCCCTTCCATGACCATGACCCACTTCCCCCCTCCCCCTCCCCCTTCAGCCCTCGGTTCTTTTTCAGTAATCAGTAGTGTCTCATGATTTGTGTCCCTTGCTCTCCCCAACTGTCTTTCCCCTTTCCCCCTCCCTATGGTCCTCTGTTAGGTTTCTCCTGTTAGACCTGTAAGTGCAAACATATGGTATCTGCCTTTCTCCGCCTGACTTATTTTGCTTAGCATGACACCCTTGAGGTTCATCTGTGGATCTTTTCTTGAGAGGGCACTAGAAAGCTAGGAAGAGCTACTTTTTTGAGTATGCAGATTTATGTTAATTTAATACCGTGGCCTCATTGTCGTGATGCTCTCTCTCTTGTGGGGGAGAAAATCAGATGATAAAATGGTTTGCTATTTTTCCTTTTGGCTGCAGAATAGCACAATGCAGTGACAAAACTGTAAAAATATGATGTTAAATACCATAGCTCAGTAATTACCAAACCAAAATACTAGGTGCGTGCCAAGCTAGGCAGTCACAAAACTGCTGCAAAGTTCTCGTCAACTCCATAAAATCTCTTCAAATAAATGTAGGCATTTTAGCTTTTTAAAGTCTTGAAAGTCAGAAGATGCTTTCCTTTGATTATATAGGAGAACATATACAAAACCCTAAATGTTAAAATCAACTTTAAAATATGTATATGCAAAAAGACATGAACAGTTTGCAAATTAAAAGGCATTTAATAGGCTTTCCTAGTTTTCTAAGATCTGAGTATTTCTGGGACATACTGTCCTCAGAAAATCTAATCGTATCAGCAGCCTGTCCCTTGCACAAAGCTAATTGCAGGGAAGCCTCTTAAAGTCAGCAAGTCTTTATTGAGCATCTTTTATGTGCCTGAGGGCAAAGTATTGTTTTTTTATTGTTCTAGATTTATTTTATACTTAAAGGGGATACTTAGTGTTTTCATCAACTTCAAAATTTTTACACACATGGAAAAGGTTGAAAAGATAATACAATAAATGCTTTAATAGCCTTTAAACATAGGTCCAAAAATTTCTAACATTCATATTTGATATTTGTCCTTATCTCTCTCCCTCTCTGTCTCCCTCTCTCTATATATAAATATAATATATATATTCATATGATCCAATAAAGAATTCAAACCAATATAGAGACGCCTGCATGACTTAGTCAGTTAAGCGTCTGACTTCGGCTCAGATCATGATCTCATAGTTCTTGAGTTCAAGCCCTACATCAGGCTCTGTGCTGACAGCTCAGAGCCTGGAGCCTGCATTGGATTCTGTTTCCTTGTCTCTCTGCCCCTCCCTTGCTCGTGCTCTCTCTCTCTCTCTCTCTCTCTCTCAAAAATAAATATTTAAAATAATTAAAAAAAAGAATTCCAACCAATATAAAACCTCGCCCTCCCACCCCAAAGATGCCCTTCCTTGCCTGGCACACCCAATGCCCACATGCTCCCTCACTACTGCCCCCTCTCTGGAAAATTGCCCTTTGACCTTTCCCATCATGAGTCACCTCAGGGCCTTTTGCCCCAAGGGGGCGATAATTCAGCAATTCAGCTGATGTTCCATCAATCCTTGTCCCCACTGGGGGTTGAATTTTGCATCTATTGAGATAATCACATGTATTTTTCTTATTTATTCTAATACAATGAATTTTACTAATAGATTTTTCAAATTTCAAACCATGCCACAATCCTGAAATAAGGACTATTTTGTTATGAAGTATTATCCTTTTTACATATCGTTGGATTTGACTTAATATTTTCATGAAGATCTCTAGTCTGTTCCTTGGGAATATTGATCTGTAATTTTATTTACTTGTAATATCTTTGATTTTGGTGTCAGAACGACATTGGCCTCATAAAATGACTGTGTTTCTTCCTCTGCTAATTTTAGAAAGTGAGTATATAGAATTAATAGTATTTCTTCCTTAAGCACTTTATAGAATTTCCTAGTTAAACTAAGGTTTTTCTGGGTTTGGATATTTTTTTAAATTTTTAAATGTTTTTTTAATTTATATTTGAGAGAGAGACAGAGAGACAGAGAGATAGAACATGAGCAGGGGAGGGCCAGAGAGACAGAGACAGAATCTGAAGCAGCCTCTAGGCTCCGAGCTGTCAGCACAGAGCCCTGTGTGGGGCTCAAAATCAGGAGCCGTGAAATCTTGACCTGAGCTGAAGTCAGATGCTTAGCTGACTGAGTCACCCAGGTGCCCTTGGGTTTGGAGGTTTTAATTAAAAACACATATATTTTAATTGGATTCAAAGAGTCAAATTTTTTATGTCTTCCTAGTCAGTTTCAGCTCTGCCTTATCCCTAGAAACCACTGCCCTTTTTATTATCTCCATGGTTTTGCCGATTCCACAGTGTCCTACAGTTGGATACATATGATACGTAGCCTTCTCAGATTGGCTTTTTTCACCTACTAATATGCATTTAAGCTTCCTCTACGTCTTTTCATGCCCTTGATAGCTCACATGTTTTTAGCTCTGAGTTACATTCCATTGTCTGTATATACCTGGTATGTTTACCCACCCACCTACTGAAGAACACCGTGGTTGCTTCCAAGTTTGGGCAATTGTGAATAGGCTGCTATAAACATCCATGTGCAGGGTTTTGTGTGGACATAATGTGCTGACACTTTTGGATCAACATCGAGGAGTGTGATTGCTGGATTGTATGGTAAGAACATGTTTTGTTTTATAAGAAACCACCAAACTGTATTCCAAAGTGACTGTATCATTTTCCACTGCCACCAGCAATGACTGAGAGTTCCTGACACTCCATATCCTTGTCAGCATTTGGTGTTGTTGGTTCTGCATTTTGGCCATTCAAACAGGTGTGTAGTGGAGTTTCACTGTCTTAATTTGGATTTCTCCAGTGGTCTGTGATGCGGAGCATCTCTTCATGTGCTTCTAATTTCTTTGGTGAGGTTGGTCTTTGGTCTCTTTTTAAAGCAGGCTGTTTATTTTTTTATTGCTGAGCTTTAGAAGCTCCTTGTGTATTTTGGACACAGTCCTTCATCAGATGTATCTTTTGCCAATGTTTTCTCCCAGAAAGATATACAGATAACAAATAAGTTATATCTTTTTAAATTTTTTTTTAGTGGCTGCCTTAGAGTTTGCAATATGCACTTACAATGAATGGAAGTCCATTTTCAAATAACACTGTGCCACTGTACAGGTAGGGTATGTCACAGTAACTATGCCACACCGTGTAATCTCAGACACTTGCTTTGTCAGAGCAAGTGAGAGTAAGCGGTCCCCTCATCAAGAAACGCTGTTTAAATTTCACTAGCGTTTTTTAAATTCCACACATACTGCCTCTCAAATCAAGAATCTGAATTCTGTTCATACTGATGCATAGGAAAGCCTTCATGGAAACAAATGGTATTCATGCTGTGGTGTGGGCAAATTCGCACATTGGCCGTTTTTTCCTTTGTCAGACATTGGTTTAGTTTGAGCCTAGTCTGAGTTCCTAGATTATAAATGTCTTATGGGCAGGAATATTTTTCGTTTCTGTCTCCATAAATGCCAGTTCTTCTCTGTAGATAATACAAATAAATACATCTCCCAGAATCTTTTCTTTTGCCATTTGAAAAATCATCGTTTCCCTTTGCATCTGTGCTTATGGCGTGTTCTCATGGGCAGCACATTTATGGTGAACAGCAGTGACTGTCCCTTCCCAGGAGTGCTCAGCCACGCGGGAGCTCGCCCTTCACCTGCATTAGTGATTATCAGCCTGTGTGGTGGTGCTGGAGGCGCTGCTGCTGCACCTGCTTGGCGCCGCTCCCTGCCCCCCACCCGAAAGATTTGCGGTGAAGTCACCAGGGGCAGCACCAGGGACAGGCAAGTGTTCGCCTTCTCATCTCTCACCAGGATGGAAAGGGATGCCCCAAAAACATGCAGAACGAATTGTCAATGCTTCAAGAGACATATGCAACAGTGAGTCTGAAAGTTTTCATTCTTCCAAATCAGTTTGTCCAAATAGAGCTGTTAGACTCACACGATTTCTAAGTGCTCTACACATTCTACCTTTTCATTTAATCTACAAACACAAGCCGCTCATATTTATTAAGGGCTTACCACGTGCCAGGGACGTATCTGAGCACTTTACATGAAGTAATCCACCTAAGTATCACAATAACACAGAAGCATACATGTTATCCATATCCTTAGGGAAATTGCGGCTTCAAGAGATTGAAGGCCCCAGAGCTAAGAACCGGTTGGTCAGGATTGAATCCTGCCTGGACCCATGTTCTTAGTCACTGCACCATACTACTGACTCCTCAAGTAGTATGTTTTCTGAGCCAGGCTCTCATCTGGGAATTGGATATGAGTACTGAACAAAATACATGCCTGCAGCCCTCATGGGGGCTTTCAGTCTAGTGTGACAACAGAAGCAAGTAGATACACATGTGTGCACACACACATACACGTACAATAGGGATCACTGCTCTGAAGACAAAGAACAGCCCACTGAGAAGCAGAATAACGCGAACTTGGGGAGAGGGAATAGAAGCCACAGATGGTGAGGTTTCAGGAGGGGATCTGAAGCCCAGATTGAAGAATGAGAACAGCACCTTCACAAGAAGACAGAGAGGATGAGCTTTCTGGGGACAGAAACTAGATGTGTGAAGCCTTGGGGTGGGGGGGAGAACTGGGTGTTTTCACGTGGCCTGAAATCCAAACCACTTGCCTAGCTGCATGTCCAAGGCATTTAGCCAATATCAATGCCTGCTTCTAATCCTTTTTAATATAGAAAGTTTATTAGAAATAATAAGTGTTATCCTTGGCCAGGATTCAGGACTACTCTGTGAGGGGATTTGTCGGCCCACATTTGGGCCACCTTGTGGGACAGGATTGGCTGCAACATGTACAACCAGGATGGCCGAGCCACTGGCATCTGTCTGAATCGTGCAGAGCAGGGAAGCAGACCTAATTGGGGACTGTCCCCTTGGGCCAGGAAAGACCCGACATGATTCTCAGTAACATACCATGCCAAAGAAGGGAGAATGCTGGCTTTGTGAC
>NC_043713.1:58773329-58776118 GCF_006229205.1 Suricata suricatta | reverse complement strand
GACCAGGCTGGCATTAGTCTCTATTAGGGTCCCTCTTCTGTAGCTTTCCTCCTCTGCACACCTGCTTTCCCACCCCTCTCCTCCTGACAGCCCCCCTCAACTGGTCACTTGCACCAAAACCCCCACTTAGGCCAGGCTTCTAGGGGCCCCCACCTAAGGCAGCCAGAGTTCATCCTTCTTCTGGACAAGGGCTTTGCTCTCTGCTTGAACTGATCCCCCCAGTTAGATGTCTGTTTCTCAGGCTCTGTGAGCTTGTGGATTTCATGTTTACCTTCTTATCCTTATGCCAAAAACAATGGTCAGGGGAAACATTCCCTTGAGGAACTGCCTTGCTAATGGGACCAAATATTGGCAGTGCATTGATTTCCTTTTCTATTGCACAGTGTTTATTTGGTCACTGGAAAATGCCATTCCCGCTCTCCATACTTTTCTATTCTTTTTTGAAGGGTGATCATCCTCCAGTCATTGCCCTGTGCTGGGGGAGAAAGCTCACATTTACATACACTCAATACAATAGGAGGTTTGAATCTCTCTAGTTTCCTATTTCACTCCTGGGAGCAAAACTCCATAAATGCTTTCATTTGTCAAGAGATCAAGAAAGAAGACATTTTATTACAATAACTTATCTTCTGAAAGATATTTAAAAAATCATAAAAATCTGCAGATTGATCTTTCCTGTGCTTGCTTTACGTAATAGTGTGTCTGTGATGGAAGGTGCATCTACTTACAGAGAGGCTATTTCAATCTTTGGCTCTTAGTAACATAGTAAGCTAGAAACTTTTGTCTGGCTTTATTCCTACCTAACTCCCAGGAATGATTTGCAAATTAATGAGATAATGTCTGAGAAGCACTCTGAGCTCTTAAGAGAAAGGAACCAGATCAACACAAGGTATCATCATTAGAGTCACTACATTCTGCTTGACTTTCATGCTTCTGGGAAAACAATTCAGCAGCTTCTTCCTTTCCAGCAGTCCTGTCCCCAAGTGGCCCGATCCTTGATTTCTGCACAGAATGTGAGCTTGCTGCTCTTTCTGGCCACACTTCACCTTTTGTTTTAACAGAAACAAAAATACAAAATTTTAAGTAACCGATCATAGGTTGTATAGGCTCCCAAGGGCACACTCTGGGATTTGTCTGTTGATCCGTTTAACCTCAAATCGCTTCCTCTCTTGTTTTCCCTAGCCTTCCCACTTCCATGATGGGGGGAGGCTGGAATAAAGTGAATGAGGTTGAATAATACCATGTAGCAATTCCAGAGGGGGGCAGGTATACTCAGGTTGTGGTAGGGGCTTGGGGGCAGAGGACTTTCACCTCACAGTGCAGGGTCTGTCATTCCCAATGAATTCTTGAGTCCTCCTAAAGCCTTGTGTTCAAGAACCAAGGTATTATGCATGTTGTAGTGGCTCTCAAAGGTCAATGCCGGGACATGGGTGCTGAAGGTGGAGGCACAGCCTATGTCCTCCCACCCCCCAGGATGTGTTTGGTGCCTGCCTGTGACATACATAAATGCCGCTGTCCTGGAGCCACTGTGGAAAGGACTCTGGTCCAGACTGCCCATCCGGCTGCTGGTCCTAACTCTGCCCCTTGCTCACCAAGAGACCCTGAACAAATCAAATCTCTGTGCAACTCAGGTGCTATGTGAGTTGGGGATGAGATGGAAAGTACATTTTTTGCCCCTGAAAAGTACATTTTAGAGACAAGGAAAAGAAGACTAAATCACAGCCTCTTAACTTGAGGTGCTTCCTCTTCCAAACACACCTGGACACACTAACTAGTGCATATTTGACTCCCTTGTCACCATCTTCTTCCAGCTTGGGGAAGAGGCTGGGCGCTCATGGTGGAGCCACCATCTTGCACACATGAGTTATGAGAAGGAGGAAGAATCTGGGGCTACAGTGACAGGACGGAAGCACCAAAGCAGCCTGAGACGCTGGAGATGATACGGTTCACCCGCACCAGCCCCAGACTGCTCTCGGGCCCCTGGGCATGTGAGAAAAATTCATTCCTGTTCACTTAAGCCACTACTGTAGGGTTTCCATAAAAGCAACCTTCACCCAATCAGATCTAAGAGGAACTGGACAAAAAATTCAGCTCTGTCAAGAACTGTTTGAAATATGTCTTATTAATGATGATCCTTGTCCTGAATTGGTTGTGTGTCCTGATTTATTAGTTAATGATAAGGAGATGTGTATATATATATGCTAAACATTAGTAACATCTATACAAAATATAAATACACATATCATATATACATATTTGATGTAAGTTTAAATACTATTTAAAATTCTATACATATCGTGCATATGTTTAATATCATACATATAGCATACATATAAATGGAAATACCATAATAACAATACTCATTTAAGTGTTACCTGATATAAGTAATGCATACAATCCCTATATATTTAATTTATAACTTACAAATATATAATTACTTCGAGTTGGGGCATATGCACAAAGCCCTTTTCTGATAGGTGTGTGTGTGTGTGTGTGTGTGTGTGTTCCAAAAAGCACGGAGACCATCTTTCCATAATGTCTCCAAACTCAGTGGCAAGAGTCTTACAAAGCTTTCTAGTTTCCGGTACATTTGATATTCATAATAACTCTGAGAAATGAGGATAATTAATATTATTGCTTAGGTTGTATAGCTGCCGAAACTGTAGCTCAGAAAGGCTCTGTGGCTTGTGTTGTGTTCCTTGGCCAGGAAGCCGTGAAGGCCACCACACCACACCCAGACGTTCTGGTTTTCTGGCTCATGTCCTGTTCCTTAGTTGCATTATTTTTCC
>NC_043713.1:58766253-58773229 GCF_006229205.1 Suricata suricatta | reverse complement strand
AAAGCCACTCTCCTTGCATCTAAGTTTGTACCAGGTTGTCAAATCTAATATGCTTTGCTCTTCTAGTGCATAAAATAAATGGCGTCGGAATGTATGGGGAAAAATATGCTTGATACTTGTTGTTAGAGAATTCTTCTCAAAGCTGATGGCTTCAAAAGTACAGCATTCACTCAGGCACCTGGGTGGCTCAGTTGGTTAAGTGTCTGACTTTGGCTAAGGTCATGGTCTCACAGTTTGTGAGTTCAAGCCCCATGTCCAGTCTCTGTGCTGACAGTTCAGACCCTGGAGCCTGCTTCAGATTCTGCATCTCCCTTGATCTCTCTGCCCTGCCCCACTCGTGCTCTGTCTCTCTCTCCTTCAAAAATAAATATATATTTTTAAAAATTAAAAAAAAAACACTAAAAAATTCTTTTTTTAAAAGTACAGCATTAACTAAAAATTACATTAATGATGATAATGATATTACATATTGGTTTACATTTCATAGTTTACAGGTTATTAAATATGTTAAAATATTTTTCCTCATTTTATTTTTCCAACAACCTTGCATGTTTCATTGGGCTTGCTTATGCCAAATCATAAATCAGCATCACCTTATAATTAATGAGAAAATCAAATGGTATATGAATTTAGCCACAATAAAAAATTTGCGATTGCCTAACAAATACCATAGGATGTTGCGGCAATCTAAGATTATAGGGGAAATACTACAATCCACCACTGACTGGATCAAACTATATTAATTTATTCTGTCAGCAAATTTCATTTTATATGATGTAATCATAACTTAGCTAGAATTTTGTGGTTTTTTAAGCATATCAGAAACATCTTGCTACTGATTTTTCATAATTAAAATATATGAATACTATCCATGAATAACCTATAAGTGAGATCAAATCTATTAATCCATTTCTTTATTGCTGGGTAATGAGGTGTTATCTCTAGTTTTTTCAGTATTATCTAACAATATTGTAATAAACATTTTATGATGAAAATTTCTTCCCTATTTTGGATTAGGTCTTTAGGAGATATGTATAGATTTTATGTGGGATATATTTTCCCACATTCCTTTATGAAAGGAGTCTTCAAATTTACACTGGATTAAACAAGAAACACATGTTTGCGTTTCAGCACAATTTTGCCAACATCATTTACTACATTTCAAAGGTAATTATGTGTTTCATGGGTGAAAAATTGTACTTCATTGTGGTTTTAATTTTTCTAATCTTAGCTTTAGTGTGTCGAGGATCTTCCCATTTACTGTTTTTTCTCCCAGGTAAATTTCATGAACTATTTAAACAATATGGATAGCAGCCGCACTCATTGTGCCTATGTTGTTCCTATCTGCCTTGGTCTATTTTTTCTTTTTGCATTTTCAGGATGCTGATTCTTATTATATGCTTTTTTAAGGTGTGGTTTAAATATAACAACATTGAAAAACTTCACCTCTAGGTTTGTCCAAGCCCAGCTCCATGGAGGTGTATATGGTGAGATAATGGGGGAACGCGAGCGGTTCTGGGAGTGAAAACATGATGAGAGTTATTTCCTGGGGCCCAGGAATGCTCTCATGGAATGTTGAAAGCTACACTTTTATCTCAGCAACTTATTTAGAGCAGAACCGGCAACTAGAAGTTGAAGCCTAAGGGGACAAGCATGTGACAGTGATAGATTTTGATCACATGAGCAGTTGGGATTCTTCTTGGAACGCAGCTAGATGTCTGGGTGAAGCAACATGAGGGACCATGGGAGAAAATGGCAGGTGTGTTATCTATGGCTGAGGAAACTGGGGGAGCACTGACAGCCCCCAGAGGCCACACTTCCTGTTTGAACAAGAGGGCAGGAAGAAGGTAAGGGTGTTGTAAAAACCACTAATGGCTAAGGAACGCTATCTGTTGTGTCCTTTCTTACTTACGTTATTCCCTGGGTTAACCAACCACGTATATTCTAAGTGATGACATAGAGGGACAGAGAAAAAAAGACAACCCACAGTTCCTTTTCCTCTTAGTCTTTTCCTACTCATCAGAAAACGGAAAGTACAGAGTGTTGGTAGCATGTGTGTACACCAAAAAGTGAAATAAAAACAGTTGTAATACGGATGCCTGGGTGGCTCAGTTGGTTGAGCATCTGACCTTTTGTTTTTAAAAACTTTGTTTTTTATGTTTACTTATTTTTGAGAGAGTGGGACATAGAGTGTGAGTGGAGGAGAGGTAGGGAGAGAGAGAGAGACAGAAAGACAGAATCTGAAGCAGACTCTAGGCCTTGAGCTATCAGCACAGAGCCTGGACGTGGGGTTCGAACGCACCAATGGTGAGATCATGACCTGAGTTGAAGTCGGACGCTTAACCGTCTGAGCTACCCGGGAAACCCTGAGTGTCTAACTTTTGAGTTCAGCTCAGGTCGTGATTTCATAGTTCATGGGTTCGAGGCCCGCCTGGGGCTCTGTGCTGATGTGTGGAGCTTGCTTGGGATTCTCTCTCTCTCCTTCTTTCTGCCCCTCCCCACCCTCAAAATAAATAAACTTAAGAAAGAATACAGTTGAATTAGTTTTGTGTAAACACTCTTGCTGAGAACAAAATACGAATGCATGTACAAACTACAAAATACAAATTATGCTGATTTCAGTGACTCTGCATGTGAGATACATGCTCTCATATTAGCATTAAAAACTGACATTGCAGGGGCATCTGGGTGGCTCAGTTGGTTAAGCCTCTTACTTTGGTTCAGGTCACGATCTCGCGGGTTGTGAGTTTGAGCCCAGCATCTGGGTCTGACAGCTGACAGTTCAGAGCCTGGAGCCTGCTTCAGATTCTCTGTTTCTCTCTCTCTGCTCCTCCCCCGCTCATGCTCTGTCTCTCTCTCTCCCTCTCTCTCTCTCTCTCATACATAAACATTAAAAAAACTGGCATTGCAGAATATCACAATTTGTGTTTAAATCCAAGTTAATTTTTTCTTATATAGAACATCATTAGATGCCAAATTAAAAGTGCTATGACAATTGGAGAGAAAGGCCATGGCATATAGAGAAGAGCTTTATATTCTAATAATCTTAGCAACACTTTTCTCCTGCTTTTTGAACAAGGAGACCACATTTTGCACTGGCATAATTTTGCATCAGAACTCACAACCTTCATGGCTGGTCCTCGATTCATTCATCTGGGGGGAGACCTATTATTTTAGGGGGTCTCAGCATGCTGCCGCTGTGCTGAGATGTATGCCATCAGCAACTTGCATTTTATACCATTCGTGGTTCACTCACCTTCAGTTTTGTAGCACTCTTTGTTTCTAAAATGTCGACTTTTCTCAGCTTTAAAAAAAAATTTTTTTAGCAGTCATTTATTTATTTTTTGAGAGACAAAACAGATCATGAGCAAGGGAGGGGCTGAGAGAGAGGGACACACAGAATCGAAGCAGGCTCCAGGCTCTGAGCTGTCAGCACAGAGCCTGACATAGGGCTCAAACCCACAGATTGTGAGACCATGACTTGAGCCGAAGTCGGACCCTCAACCGACTGAGCCACCCAGGCTCCCCTTTTCTCAGCTTTTTAACAGGATACAGAAAGGTGTTTTCTCCCCAATTGGGAAGGAAGGGAAAGCGAACCCGGGGGCTAGCTGTGTGCTCCTGGGAAAGAGACCCTGCCCCGCTGGGGGTTCTGACTTGGATGCAGTGCTTCAGACTTGGGAGAAAGGAGACCGGTGTCTTATGTTTGGTTTAGTGAGAGGGGCCATTTCCTCACACCCCAACACAAACAAGCAAAACACTTGTTTGAAGGACCTAAAAGAATCTTGGAAAAACCTGTGATGTTTATCTCATCTTTGGGCAAGGAGAGAAAGTTTCACGCTGATCCATGGAGAAAACGGATTGGACTTTCCAGAGGCAGGAAGTCACCAATGACGTCTGCTTTGCTTGTTTGGCAAGTGTAGTGAGTCTTGCTCATAACCACCAATGCCTTCCATCTACTGGAGTGAATGGACAGCACGAGTAAATTCTGGGCCTAAAGAACAGCATCTTATTTGCTACATTGTGGTCACAGGCCCAAAGAACATAAAGAAATATGTTCTCCCTGTATAAAGGTTTAAAAGAAGGTAAATTAAGCACACAGAAAATCCAAACAGGGGAAAACCTCCACAAAATCCAGAAAGGTCAAGCGACTTATTCATAGTCATTTCAACCAGATCAGCGATTACCCAAGTCTGGAAACTTCCTACCACTATCTCTTACTACATCTCAGTGAAGAGCAGCTGAGCACAGACAGGCTAATGTGGACTGGCGTACTCCCTAGGTAACCTGCCGGGCTGTGTCCATTATTCTACTTACACTTAGTAAGTGTTTATTACTGTTACAATTGAATTAAAAAGAAGATACAAAGAACATGGATTGGAAACCACTGTTCAAGCTGTGGAGGACCCGTATCAGTAAAATATGGAAATGACCATGAACTGCTTATAATTCCTCCACGTCATGTTCTCTGTTTCCAGGAGGCTGGCTGTTCTTCCTGCCTCATACTGTTTGTCCTTCCTTCTTCACTAACCTAGAGAGCTCCCTTATTCATTCAACAAGTATTTATAGTTGCTGCTAGGGTCCACATCCTATTTTAGGTACTGGGGCTGCAGCCATAAACATAACAGAGCCCCTGCCCTCATGGATCTGATGCTCTCTAAAATCCACTCACCCTCCAAACTACAATGAACAACACAGATTCTTGAGGAGTCTGTTCCCCTCGAACTCCCTGAGAGTGAGTTAGGCCCACCTTTTATACTCTCCCATCATGCCTAATACTTGTTGAGTCCTCCGCACATCTTTATCGTTTACTTAATTTTTTATATTACTAGATTGTCTGTCTGCATAGGATGGATGGTCGCTTCCTGAAGGCAGCGGCTACTTGGTTCTACTTACTGCAGTATTTCTGAGCTGATCAGCATATCTCCGGCTGCAAGAGACATTTGCCGATTGTGCCTAATTGCTTGCTTTGGACCCTATCCACTCTTATTTTTTTCAATATATTTTTAGCCAAAAGGTGGCACTGCAGGAGAATAAGTGAATGAAGCTTTAAACTAATTGATTCCATAGTCATTGAAGGGGATTTGTGAATCCCAGATACAGGCTAATGTTAATAACTAGAAATAATCGATTCCAAAATTTGCTTACACTCTATGTATACACATACCTGAAACCTCTCTAAAAGACTAATGAGTGAAAATCCCTTAAGCTTACTAAAATGTCACCATTTCTTTTTTTTTTAAGTTTTTTTTTTTAAAGTTTCTTTTTGAGAGAGTGTGAGTAGGGGAGGGTCAGAAAGAGAGAACAGAGGATCTGAAACGGCTCTGCACTGACAGCAGAGAGCCCAAAGGGGGGTTTGAACCCATGAAGCGTGACATATGACCTGAGCCAAAGTTGACATGATCAACCTACTGGGCCACCCAGGCACACCAAGAATGTCACCATTTCCAAGACCATTGAAGAGATCTAGATGGAGTTCCAACAAATATAATTGGTATCCAAGTAATTCTGAAATGTGTATTTGGTAACTAACAAATATCTACTAGGATATAGGCAGGAAGTTTAGGTAAAGAAAAAAAGTATTGTGATTTTGTTTATGAACTTGCTTCATATAACTGTAACTTACTGTTATTTTTTTAAATAGTTTATTACCAAGTTGGTTTCCATATAACAGCCAGTGCTCTTCCCCGCAAGTGCCCCTTTCCATGACCATCATCCCCCTTCCCCTTCTCCCCTCCCTCTTCAGCCCTCAGTTTGTTCTCAGCATTCAAAAGTCTCTCATGGTTTGCTTCACTCCCTCTCCCCAACTCCCCCCACCCTTTTCCCCTTCCCATGCTCCCCTGTTAGGTTTCTCCTGTTAGACCTATGAGTGCAAACATATGGTATCTGTCCTTCTCTGCCTGACTTATTTCACTTACATTGTCCCCCCAATTTCAAACTCTTCCCAGAATTTGATAAGCCTTTTTAGACTAACCGGTGTTAAAACCAGCAGTTTAAACAGTACAAAGACTTCAGTAGCAAATCTACAGAAAGCAGCCAGACAACCTCTGAGATAAAAATCTGCTCACAGTGTTGGCTGTGAATAATGAATGGTGGTTTCCATGTTCAGTGTCAACCATCTGGGTACCTGTGTGCCCAAGGCAAGGCACCAGCTTTGGCAGAGCACCTTTCCCACGAATTCATAATCTCTTCCTTTATGTATCAACCTTACAAAAAAACAAATAAAATTTTATATGCACCATTATTATCATAAGATCTTTCTTACCCAGTCATAGATATGTGTATGTGTGCATGTGTGTGTGTATCATGGAAGGAAATAAATCACAAATGAATGGAATGCAATTCATTTGGAAACAATATTTTGCTGTATAGCCTGCTTTGTATCTTGCTTTATGGATGAAATTTTGTCCATGCCCTGAAAGCCTAAGATCCGATTGGAAAAATAAGACCCATATACATGTCAGCTGATTGTTCAAGGTTCTGAAACAACAGACACAAAATTGGCAGTCTGCTGGCTACATAAAAGGCTTTGTGCATTTTCACTGTATCTGACCCTGGAAAGACCATTTGGAGGATAACCCTTGCAGCGCAAGTATAACCAGGTAATGTCTCCTACAGATTATTAGAACTGGTCTGGATTTTGGGGATTCAGAGACCTTGAAAATACTTCTGCTGCAAACACTGAATTATATCATAAAAATGTTGCAGCCACAGAATATATTTGCAAAAAGGAGAAAGGCTTCCACTCTTTTTTCAAATATGGGATCCCCAAATTCTGTGGTCCTAACTAAAACAACTTCTCAATAAATATTGTGACTTATTAATGAAAACGCAGAAATAGATACACCTAAAATGCTGTATTCACGTGTAAGGTGCACATATGTTACCAATGCTAGAAGACCTCCTCCGGCTGGCAGGAGGCTCCACATCCTCTCTAGGCTAGATGGCACCGTGGAGTTCTGGCAGATTTCGCTGGGAG
>NC_043713.1:58761255-58766153 GCF_006229205.1 Suricata suricatta | reverse complement strand
TGTAGATACAGAGGCACAGGGTGACTGGTGCTTAATTCATCACCTGTGCTAAACTTGAGGCCATATGCTTACACACTCATCAACTATCAGAACAAGGTGTTCATGAGTATTCTACACAGTTGTTTTTCTCCCCAAAGTATTTTCTGCCTCATGCCAGCTTTCATGCTCAGATTGAGGATCAAGGTCTCTGGTCATGCAGGACTCCTAACCAAAGGGATCAATATTCTTGTGGGCTGGAGAGTCCTTAAGAACAAGGCTGTCTAGATATTAGATACTGCTTCTCAATTTGGATAAATGTTAGGGTAAAATAGCCCCTGTAAAACAGACAATGCATTGACTACTGATAATTAATAATAAAATAATAATAAATAAATAAAATAAATAATAAAAAAAAAAGACAATGCATTGATTGACTGCTGCTTGTGTAACTCCATTGTGAAAATGTAGCTCCAGAAAGGTGGATTTGGTTTGGCAATGCTGGTATTGAAAACCAAGAGCACATTTCCTGAGTTCTGATATGTAAATGAGAAAGTGATTCTCCACTCAGACTGAACACCTGATAATCATGCAAGGGCTTTCACAAAAATCCAGGCATCGAGGGGTAGGTCTCTGGGTGTGGAGGGACCTGGATGGCTCTTGATTTTGGCTCGGGTCATGGTTCCAGGGTCATGAGATCGAGATCCATGTTAGTCTCCCACTGAGCCTGGAATTTGCTTGGGATTCTCCCTCTCTCTCCCTCTCTCTCTCTCTCTCTCTCTACCCCTCTGCCCCTCTCCCTGCTTTGATGCATTCACTCACCCTCTAAAATAAAATTACAAAAACAAAGAATCTCTGGGTGTGAAGACTAAGCATTTAGATACCATAAAAAGCTCCCCAGGTGCCTGTCATCTGAAGCTCTGGTGGAGAACCCGTTGTATGTGTAGTCTAGACAATTAAAACTCCGTGAGTATATGTGTTGGTAAGACTAAGAAGTGGGATGCAGGTCTTAGAATCTGTAACAGCTGAACAGACATCTTGGCACACATTGTGGCAGAAAGAGCAAGAAATACTTTTGGTAAGGTCACCTATCTCCTGGGTTTATTGTATCTCCTAACTTAAGCATTCAAGATAGTTATTTTGAAAAATACCTATGCAGTTGGTATATAGAAAGCCTACCAAGAATGTGACGAAATATTCAGAGAAAACTGAGCATTCACGTGGTTACACAATACTATCTGAAATTAAGGAAAGCTTCATGACTTCTTAGTTAGGTCCCAAGAACAAGCTGTACCAGAGAAGGAGGGAGAACACCATCTATGAACATCAAATGTTAGATATGTCAGAAAGGGTGCAGATTCCACGAAACAGGAAACACTTCTTGGTAGCAGTCAATGAGGTGCTGATCATGTAAGTTCCTATTATTGTTTCCTTCACTCCTACATTTAGGCTCACAACTACATTTTGGGTTTAGATATCCAGGCTTCTTCAGGACTCTGAAACACATTCAGGATCTAAGTTTAGAGTGTGTTCACAAAATTTTGCTACCTCTGGTCTTCAAAGAAAAGTAATGGTTCACAGTTTGTTATTCTCAGGGAATTTGCAAAAGCATCTGAACTTATTTTTATGTCATTACTTTTTTAATGTTTATTCACTTTTGAAAGAGAGAGAGAGAGAGACACGGCGCCAGTGGGGCAGAGAGAGAGGGAGACATAGAAACTGAAGCAGGCTCCAGGCTCCGAGCTGTCAGCACAGAGACCCATGCAGGGGCCCAAACCCACTAACTGTGAGATCACAATCTAAGCCAAAGTCGGAGGTTTAACCGACTGAGGGACTCAGGCACTCCAAGGCATCTGAACTTAAATACAAGTGTATTCTATCTCAAAAAAAGGGAGACCTGGTTAACACAGAGAATCAAGGTTTGTATAATTTTCATCAGCAGATTTTCCATCGTCTCCGACCAATTCAACCCTAGAATACTGGAGCTGAATGAAGTCAAATTCTTCCCTCCCTGTCCTCTTGAAGGAAAGACCAACTCTGAATGGTCCTACCCTACAGATTTGAAGATCATCTGTCTTCTGGTTCTGAGGATTCCAGCAGGAGCAGATCTCCACAACTCTTGGATGATGGTGAAAAGAGGGAGGCAGACACACTGGCATCTCCCTGCTGGTACCAGATTTCTCTAGATCTCACCTGGAGAACAAGAAAAAGGGAGAAAAAGGAAACAGTATACTCTCTTTCCCAGGAATCATAACAAGCAACAACCAAATCCGAGGCGAAAAGAAGAGTTCTCCAAAATGCATGAAGTGTGTGCCTATCTGAACGCCCATACCCCTCCTCGGTAAGACTCATTCATTTAGAGTTGAAATTTCTCTCAAGGTTAAATACGGACGGGATCATTAGTTTGGATTGATTCCGGTTCTATTCTTCTTCATCAGTGCAAGTGGGCACGTGCCAACCTGGCACAAGTGACAGTCCCGCAAAGTTGTTCAAGCCCGGACTAGTCCCTGTTTTACGCCTGTGCAGTGTTCCTGGAGCATTCCAAGATTCTCTGGGTTGGGGTAAGCTCAGGGGCACCCCTTGTGGCCAGGCTGCCAGGAGGTGTGGCTTCTGTTTCTGCAGAAAGACCGGACCGAGCAAGCTGAAGGTCTGCGGAAGCCGGTAGCGGTGGAAAAGCGCGGCGCAGGGGCGAGCGAACGCTTAAAAGTCCGCCCTGCTGGAGCGGTCCCGCTGGTACGCGCGCACCGTCGCCGCGGGTGGGGGCGCGCCCGCCCTCTGAGCCCTGCGTCCGCCAGGAGAGCCGCGGTCCTGAGGGCGGGCTCCCCGCGCGCCGGCTCCGGAGCCGCGGTCCCATTGGCCCGGGACACGCCCCTCCCCGAGTGAGGCTTCGAAAGTTTCATTGAAGGTGGGGAAGTGCGCGCCCGCCCGGGAGCCGGGGCTGCGCCGCCAGGGCGAGGCTGCACGGCGGCGGCGGGCGGGGGGCGCGCTGGCATCCGGACAGCGTTTGGTTTTTATTTTATTTTTTTAAATTGAGGCCGTGGAGGAGGGAATTGGAGTCGGCCCCACTGGCTGTGGGCTTTCGTCTCGATTTCTGCCCACGCTCGCACGATTCCTCCTGGTGAGGGAGGGACTCGCACCGCCACCCCGCGGACCGATAACTCGAGCCCCGTGCAGTCGGGGATGGTTGTGCGCGCCTGGCCGCTCCCACCCGGGTCTCTCCGGCCGGAAGCTGGGGGGCGCAGAGGCTGAGCTGCGCTGCCGCTGGGGGATCCGTCGCGGGGCGGTTCGGGACCGCCGGCAGCTCCGAGAGCCTGGCGGAGGGCGGCGCGTCGCAGCCGGCGTGGGCAGGGGTTCGGACCGGCAGCCGAGACACGTTGGCTTCAGAGGGGATTCCGCAAAGCAAGCTTCCCTCTGCCCCTGAGGGACGCCCCAGAAGCCAGACGGGCCGCACGCCCTTCTAGCCCCCTTTCCTCGCCGCGCCACCCCCGGGACGCTCCCGAAGTGCCCGCGTCTAGGGCGGTGGTCCCGGCCACTCGCTGGAGGAGCCGCCGCCACCGGATTGGGGATTTCACATTTCATGGGCCCGCGGAGGGGGCGCCGGGCGAGGGGGCCACCTAGAGCCTGGTGAGGGGCGGCCGAGCGCCGGTGAGGCGCTGCGGAGGGACCAGCCAAGGGCGGCGGAGAGACCTGATAGGGGCGACCGAGCGCCCGCGAGAAGCCCAGGGAGCGCGCCCTCGGGGCGGACAGCGCGGCGGTCCTCTGCGAGGCGATGCCCGGACAGCTGTGGGCCGCCGGCCGCCCGAGGCCCTAGGTGGGCATGGACCTGGCGCCCCAGTCCTAGGGACCCTGGAATTTCGCCGCTCTGCTTGGATTCGCAGGACCGACGCAATGGCCTCGGAAGTGGTGTGCGGGCTCATCTTCAGGCTGCTGCTCCCCATCTGCCTGGCAGTAGGTGAGTACGGTCCTCTGGCCCAGGTTACTGGGGGGGGGGGGCGACGAAGGGGACACCTGGGGAGGGGGGCCAGGCTAATAGAGCAAATCTAAGTTCAGGGCTCTAAGGCTCAGGGACTCGGCCAAGTCCGCATCACCAGGGTCGCGTGCCGGCTGAGTCGGACGCTTGCTGCTATCTTCAGTGCCACAGCTGGGCATTCTCACTTTCCGCCTGGGGCGCACGTTGGGGGGTCTCACTGAATGGCCCAGGTGTAGGGTCCTGGCGACCAGAGTCCTCATGTGCTGGAGACTGTGTTGAATTTAGGCACACGTGGGATTTCTTGCGTGTAGTATTTCCTTGTGCACAAAGGATGCAAATCTAGCTGGAAGGCGGTTATACACCGTCTTCCCAGGTACAATGCAGGGTCCTACCAGAGTCCCCTCTGCCCCCCTGTCCCCAGACGCACAGCACATGGTGCATGCAGAAGGGATGGAAGCCATCTGCCCCCACCCCATAGCCCAACAACAGTGACGGGAGAAGTGAGGGACTCAGGCCTTCTGAAAAGAACAGGAGGAGGAAGGTACAGGGAAACGTGCCCTGAGGTTGCTTACTTACTTTTATTCCACAAAAGTCCCTCCAACAAAAGCGCTGGATGCTGGGGCTATGGAGGATCAAGACCCGGTCCAGCCCTAACAGACCTTTAAAGGGTAAGAGAGCCCGACTGGGACTCCCTGGTACAGGGCAAGGGTTAAGAGAAGGCCAGAAGGAGCCTCTTCGACTCCCAGTAAAGGATCTCACTATTTCTACAGGGCCTGCTGCGTATTAAAAGCAGCTCTGTGTCAAGTCTAAAGACTGGCAGCCTGCGTGCCAGTCTTCTATTAGAGTTTCTCCTCTAATAGAAGGTGGCTGTTGGGCAGAATCCCACTTCTAGGAATGACTGACAGCGCAGGACTTTTCACTTCCCCACCAGAGCTAGAAAACAACACCTTTT
>NC_043713.1:58759764-58761155 GCF_006229205.1 Suricata suricatta | reverse complement strand
GTGGCCTTTGGAGGAAAGACCACCTTTTTGCAGTTTGCTAGAGGTTGAGGACTCCAGATCACACCTGTGCTAAGGGTTTTATTTGTGCGAGTAATCGCCAGGAGGGGCTCTAGAGTGTTTCCCCAGGGTCAATCCCAGCTACCTGGGAGGACTTTGTAGTTGAGTATTAAGGTGCCAGAAACTCCACGGAAAACCAAAGAAAGGTTTCAGGTGGAAATAGTCTGCAGCAAAGATGCAAAATCTTTGAGCAGCAGGAGGGGGAAGAATGGCAGGACCATTTTTCAGGGATTTTCCTCCTTAATAACCATGCATGGAGAGGGGGAGCGCAGCATCCATGAAGTTGGTGTGGACTTCTCTCCACCAGTTTGCTTCAGCTTGAAAAGGGGAAAGGCTTGGGGAGAGTGACTTGGGGGAAAACAGCACCAGGCTATTTCTGGTGCCTTGCATACATAGGGTCTGGGCATCTCCTGTGTATTTGAAGTGCCTGGCACCATGCCTGGCACGTTTACTGTTTGCCCAGTGGAAGCCAGTGCCTGAGTTAAACAAGGGGCTTTCAGTATGGGGGATGATTTGTGGTTGTCCTTGCAGACTGGGCAGGAGGCCTGGGGAGTGGTCAGAGGGTCAGAAGGCAGGCTCTTGGTCCTTCCCCCCCTCCCCCACTTCTTGCTCCGCAGCTTCTTTCCCTTCCCCGCCAGCCCTCCGGGTAGCAGCTCCTTGTGGAGTTTTGCAGGGGGTTACCTGCTGCCAGCTCAGTTCCCTCTTGCGTTAGTGATGTGACAGCAGGGATTATCCGCCGTTTGCCACGGACTTTGCTCTAGGCTTCGGCCCTTGCAGAACTTAGCTCTCCAGCCTGGGATGTTCCGAGGCTGCTGGGGCCGTGTCCTTTCTATAATCCTTAGTGGTCTACACCGCAAAGCCCGTCAGTGGGAGTGTTGAGCTCTGTCTGCCCTGTAGAGGAATAGGGGCGCGCGGCACTCCCAGCTCCCACGCCTCAGGGCGCGAGGCGCCGGCCGGCAACTCCACCGCTGAGCAGAGGCTTCCGGGGTGCAGGGCATGACCCCCGCTCTGGCTTGTTCCTCTGAGCCCCGTGGGCCTCGCGCGGTGGCCCGCTAGCGGGACCGGACCTTCCTGGAAGGAGAGCTGCTGCTTCCAGGATCTCAAACGCTAGCTCCGGCCCGCCCGCCTCCTCGGGCCCACTGGCCCGCTCGCCTTGCTCCCGGAAAGCCTGGTTGGCCCAGGTGATCCTCGACCGCCTTCCCCTTCCCGCCCTTGCTTCTGAATTCCCGTGGGTCTTACTGGCTCCCAGAAGGGAGGCTAACCTGTGCGCCTGTGGGGGCGGGGGGCGGTGGTGGCCCCTAGCTCGGTCTGAGCCTGTTCCTTACCCCAACCTC
>NC_043713.1:58681053-58759664 GCF_006229205.1 Suricata suricatta | reverse complement strand
CCCACTGGCCCGCTCGCCTTGCTCCCGGAAAGCCTGGTTGGCCCAGGTGATCCTCGACCGCCTTCCCCTTCCCGCCCTTGCTTCTGAATTCCCGTGGGTCTTACTGGCTCCCAGAAGGGAGGCTAACCTGTGCGCCTGTGGGGGCGGGGGGCGGTGGTGGCCCCTAGCTCGGTCTGAGCCTGTTCCTTACCCCAACCTCTGGGAAAGCCGACCCACGGGAAGGCTAAGGACGCACAGGGACCTGGGACCTCATCCCCTGCCTGCCAGAGAGCAAGAGCTCCTTGGGAGGACCTGAGGCTGATTCCCTAAGGACCCCTTCGCCCCTTGGCTGCTGCTTAGGGGAGACACCACCTGCCAGGGACTAGATGCCTTCTAATCATTGCACTTGCCGGGACAAAAGGGGGCTGGGGAGGTGTCACCTGATGTGGGCATTCAATTCTAAACAAGAAGTGGATCTTTTCAAGGTTATTGTTAGGGTTTCAGGTCTGCCTACTCCCAAGGTGCTACTAAATCAAATAGTCAGGTTTCCCTCATATCCTGGTCACGGAGAGTGCAATGATCTGTTTGCCATTAGAATCGATTTTTACATTTTAGACATCTATTTTTGTTCTGGGCAAGGCAGCCTTCAAAGCCAGGCCTTTGCAGAAGCTTGTGTAGTTTTTTTTTTTTTAATTCTCTAACATTGATGTTGAAAATTTTCTACACAGATATGTTGTAGGCTTTTTGTCTAATGATAGATGTTAAAATTAACTGCCAATGTGTTTAAACTGATCCTTGAGGGTTTTCTTTTTTCCTGTAGAAAGAAGTTTACAGAGAAGTGATAAGTGAAATCAGACCTCTTTTATGTAGGTATCATGTGGCTCTTGGGCATTAAAAGCAAGACAAAAACTATAATTTACTATAAAATAATATAAATGTTGCTTACCTTCCAAAATGAACATCCAGTGATAGATTTTCCCACATCAATAAAAACGGAACATTTTAAAGATTTCCAAAATTATTTACATTGCTTGAGTAGACATTCTGATCTTTTTAAAAAAGTAATGCATGGGGAGGGGCTGCCTGGGTGGCTCAGTCAGTTAAGCATCTGACTTCAGCCCAGGTCATGATCTCGTGGTCAGTTGAGTTTGAGCCCCAAGTCTTCATAGGGCTCTGTGCTAACAGCTCAGAGCCTGGAGCCTGCTTCAGAGTCTGTGTCTCCCTCTCTCTCCGTCCTTCCTCTACTCATGCTCTCTTTCTGTCTCTCAAAAATGAATAAATGTTAAAAAATTTTTTAAAAATTACACATGGAGAAAACAGACAAAACCTTCCATAATGGTATGAAATCATTAATATAATAATATCTGGCCATTGTTGAATACTTTAGAAATATATTTACACTTCTTTTAACATGATTGTACTATCCCACCCATCTTTATATAATTTGAGTCTATTCCTGGGTCAGAAGTGGATTTGTACATTTTAATTCACTTGCATCTGACCCATTAGTCCATTTTCCCTAGTGTCGCTTGGAGTTTCCTAATGTCTTGCTTACAAGAGCCCCCAACTTAACCATGGTCAGGGCAGAGGAGGGAAGCCTGGCTTGGATAGAACCGATTGGTCCAAGAGCCGAAGAGCCACAGTGGCCTCATACCTTATGCTTCCCCTAAATGAAGTGGACCAGAGCTTAGGACAGAACAGAGCACAACAGGGGACTATATAGCACATAAAAAGAATCAACCATCCAACTAGTGCTCTGAGGAAAAAAAAAAATCACACTTGGGTAATTGTGCAAATCCCGGAATAATTTCTAAAATTCCCTTTAGAGATAGTTGAATAAACATTAGAGCCAAAACACTTTTGAAATACGTATAGGTAGGCTATCTAAATATAATTATTTTCTCTATGGTATCCTATATTTCTCCCTGTGTGGCACATGCCATGTTGAAGTCACACTTACACACACTCCAAGAATTCTAGGTAATGCGTGGTCAGAGGTCTCCCCTTTGCTGCTGCTGTAACTCTTGGTGGTGGGAGGTTTGGGCTGCTGAAGGATGCATTCACAGTGTTTAATGTGACTTTCTTTCCCCTTTACACCCTCTCAGCCTTATCTAGGTAGATGGTATAATCACTTTCAGAAAGGAGAAAAGTAAATAGTGGAAAGGGTTGGAAATACATAGTTTAATTCTAAAAGAAAATATTTTGCAAACACAAGTGGACATGGTCATTTTGTAACAGGAGTCGTGGAAGCTGGAACTGTGTTGAGCCTGTGGTTTGTCAGTGTCTACATTGCGTTACAGGCAGTAATGCTTGTTTGTAAGGATGAGCGGGATGCTTTGGACTTCACCTTTGGGGGTGGAGGAGTTGTGACTTGGCAGTTTCAAAGATCTCTTCACATTTCATTCACATTTCAGCTCTGCCCTTTTCTGTATGATCATAGAATTGGGTTGGTTGTTTTTTTTTTTTTTTTTGGCTTGTTTCTTTTTTCTTTCTGTAAAAGGAGGTTATTCATGCCTTCTTCATTGGGTAGTTGTGAGATAGTGGGCACCGCACACCTTGAGTGTGCCTGGTGCTCTGCAGGTGCTCAACATGGGGGGTATTATGATTGCATTTATGTAGATGAGCAGAAGAGCAGGGGTGCTTGAGGAATGTCTTAGTAGAATATAAAACAACCAGGTAGTGCCATGGATAGAAGGATACTGACATGACTGGTGAGATTCATCAGAAAGCAGTTCTGTACCTTTCTACAGCCAAATGACTCAAGTGAAAGTTGGTGTGTGTGTTGCGGTGTGTGTGTTTTTAATTATCAGGAGTTTTCACACCAGTTTTACTCATTCTACATATGCACAATTGCATTCTTCTGGTTAAATATGTTCTCCCTAGAATTATGCTGACAGCCTACTTTTGGCTTTCTGATGCTACGCTACCATCTTCGTTGTCCTTATCAAATATGATTTTATTTCCTCTTTTTATATGGGCATTTTCCTTTTACATCCTATGCTACTTTAATTGTATATGAAGTTGAATAGTAATGGCATATCATGTTGTAACTTTGACCATAAATATTCAGGAGAACTTAGAATAGTGTAGGCATACCTGGATATTTAAGAGCAATTGATTAAGAACTATATGATGACACAATGTATATAATGTAAAACATTAAATTTTGTAAAATTTGTAGATTTAAACAGTTGTTTTGAAGATCTGGAATCAAGTATACAAAATAAAACAATTGTTCCATTGAATGGAGGCTAAGCACAAGGCTGCTTTGGAAAACAAAGTGCTTTAAAGTATTTGGCTGTAAAAGATAAGAGTAAATGAAGCTTATCATATTCACCAGACCCTCCACTTGGGCTTTCAGACCCATCAGGACATGGCATCTAAGTATCTGTGGAGAGAGCACATCAGACCTTTTTAACAATTTCATGATTGTGAATTTTCCCATAAATATCTAACAGGCATAGAGCATTTAGCTAAATCATTTTTAAAACTTAAGAGTGATAATATAAATGTTTGCATTTTTTCCTACTTATTGGTAGGTTTTTAAAAACTATAATAGTAATTTAAACTACATTTCAAGTTTTCTTCAGCATATACATTTTTTGTTGTCATAGTTTTATCATACTGGAATGGTAAAGTTTTCTGATTGCTATTTTTGAATTCCCCATTTGAGATGTACTGGTAGGAACAATTCTACATTCAACTAGGATATTGTAGATGGGCATATATAAACTTTTTGCTATGTGAATTTCAAATTTTTGATATATTTTATTAAAAAAAGAATAGATCTGCTGTATTTATGTGGTTAGTTCTGGGTGAAGGTGTTGCTAAGACTTTATCTAGTCTTTCTTTTTATTTTTATTTTATATTTATTTTCCAGTTTTACTCAGAAATAACTGACCAACATCCCTGTGTAAAAGTAAGGTGCATAGCATGAAGCTGTGGTTTACATGTATTGTAAAATGATCCCCACAGGAGGTTCAGCTAACATCCAGCTTCTCAACAGATGCCATGCAAACAAAAGAAAGAAGAAAAGAAGAATGGAGAAAAATTCTCCTTGTGATGAGAGAACTCTTTGTTGTATCTCATGCAGCAGGGTGGTTTTGTCCCTAGTACTTGTACATCTTATTGTTGGAAGGTTGTATGCTTTGGCCAACTTCCTCCAGTTCCCCTCCCTTTCCTCTCCACATTTTTTTTTTTTTAGATTCTACCTATAAATAAAATGATACAGTGTTTGTGTTTCTCTGTCTGACTTACTTCACTTAGCATAATGCCCTCAAGGTCCATCTGAATTGTTGCAAATGGTACAATTTCTTCATTTTTTAATGGCTGAATAATATTGCATTGTGTGTATGTGTATGTGTGTGTGTGTGTGTGTACATACATATGTATGTGTGTGTGAGTGTATATTTGTGTGTTTCCTTATCCATTCATCCATTCATGGACACTGAGGTTGTTTCCATGTTTTGGCTATTGTAAATAAAGCTGCTTTGACCATGGGGGTGCAGATAATCTTTTTGAGTTAGTGTTTTCATTATTGTTGGATATATTCTAAGGAGTGGAATTGCTGGATGATATAGTAGTTCCACTTTTAATTTTTTTGAGGACCCTTCATACTGCTTTCCGTAGTGGCTGCACCATTGGTCAACCCCACCAGCAGTCACAAGGTTCTCTTTTTTTCACATCCACACTGCTATTTGTTGTCTTGTGTCTTTTTGTTGATGCCATTCTAACAGGCATGAGGTGATATCTCACTGTAGTTTTAATGTGCATTTCCCTAATGATTAGTGATGTTGAGCATCTTTTCAGGTGCCTGTTGGCTTCTGTATATCCTTTTAAAAAAGATGTCTATCTGGGTCCTTGGCCCACTTTTAATTGGGTTATTTGGTCTTTTGCTATTGACTTGAAGGGGTTCTTTATCAGATACATGGTTTGCAAATATTTTTCCCATTGCATAAACTGTCTTCACTTTGTTTTCTTTCCCCCATATGCAGAAGGTTTTTAATTTGATGTAGTCCAGGTGTCTATTTTTGATTTTGTTCCTTATGCTTTAGGTGTCATATCCAAAAATTCATTTCCAAAATTCATGTGAAGGAGCTCTGTTCTTATGTTTTCTTCTAGAAGTTTTGTGGCTTCAGGTCTTGGGTTTTAGTCTTTAATCATTTTAAATTAATTTCTGTGAGTGGTATTAGATATGGGTTCAGTTTCATTCTTATGATGTGGCTATCCAGTTTGTCCAGCTTTTCTAGAACCATTTGTGGAAGGGATGTATTTTCTCCACGGAGTATTCTTGGCTCCCTTGTGAAATATTAGTTGACTGTAGGTGTTTTGGATTCTATCTGGGTTCTTGATTCTGTTCCATTCATTTATTTGTCTGTTTTTATGTTAATACAATGCCATTTTGATGACAACAGTTTTGTAGTACAACTTGAAATCAGGAAGTATGATGCCTCCTGCTTTGTTCTTCTTTCTCAGGATTTCTTTGGCTATTCAGGGTCTTTAGTGGTTCTATATAAAGTTTAGGAGTGTTTTATATACTTGTATTAAAAAGACCATTGGAATCTTGATATTGGAATCTTGATAAAGGATTGCACTGAATCTATTCATGGCTTTTATTGGTATTTTAATAATATTAATTCTTCCAATCCATGGATGTGGGATACCATTCCATTTATTTTTGTCTTCCTTGATTTCTTTCATCAATATCTTTTAGTTTTCAGCATAAAAACCTTTCACCTCCTTAGTATTTTATTGTTAAATCTTTTCCTCAGTATTTTATTGTTTTTGATGCTATTGGAAATGGAATCAATTTCTTCTTTTTTGAGAAATTCATCATTCGTGCATTAACTACTCTCTTAAGGACTTATTTATCCTGTTACCCAAACTCAGATCGATTCTCCTTCAAGTATTTTTTTCCAGCTCTGAACGCTCCACTCTCCTCCTCCCTACTTGTTGACTTGTTTTGGTCAACACCACACTTCTTATCTTCCCCCTGCAGCCATCTCTGGTGAGCTCCATGCAAGCTTTCCCCCCTTTCCTTGACCTGCACATTTACAATGGTATTGTTGTTACCATTGACCCTTAGGTGCAGGTGCTTTACAAGCCAAGTATCTCATTCATAGATGCTCTTTTAGCTTTGTATTTGCTCTTTCATCTCAGTCAACAGAAGGATTGTGTTGGGTTCACATCCCATGTGTCCTGCAGTCTTGGAGAACATCAAATCTCCATCTTGGCATGTTGGCCTCCTTCCATCCTTGTCATGTGCTGAGCCAGGTGTGACATCCCCTGCTCAAACCCCTCAGAATCGATTCTGCAGTAGTTGGGGCTTTTATCAGGATCACTGACATTCCAGCCTCCCTTAAGTCAAACCGGGCAAACGGAGTGTTGCCATTCCACCTTCCATACAGTACAGCACTTGGTCATCATCCCAGGAACTTTGTGTTCTTCCCCTGAGAGTGAGTAGATTTTTTTCTCAAGTTGATAGATGACCCTTTCAGCCATTTTAAAGCAAGGATAATTTTATTCTTCACAAGTCCTTTTTTACATATATGTTTCTCAGGATAGTGAGGCTTTGATAAGATAAACTTTATGTCTCTCACATGATAGTCAAGATGTAGGTGATCCAAAGCTGGTTTATTAACCATTGTCTATTATGTTGCCTGGGGAAGCCACCATTGCTCTGCTACCTTGCAGGTGTTGGATTTGTTCCTCTGTTTCTAGATAGCCTGTTCCCATGTTCACGTCAAGCTGAAGGATGGAAGTAAACAGAGAAGGGACACTTCTCTTCACCCTCTAAGGACACAACCTGGAAGTTGCATGAGTCACTTACGTTCTCGTCCCATTGGCTTGAGTTTAATAATATTATTTACCCATCTAACTGCAAGGAAATCTGAGAAATTACTCTTTATTTGCGCTGGTAATGAGCTCAGCTAAAAATGGGGGAAGATGGTTCTGTTGCAGTGATAAAGAGAGAGTGAATATCAGCATACAAATATCAGTCTATGCCTCCTGTAGATGAAGGTAATTTAATATGCTTTGCAGACACTGATTTTCTTACCCAGAGTCTCTACTTTGCTTCCAGGCCTATAACTAGACTCAGGTTCCTAAAGGTGAGGTACAAAGTGTGATCCATGAGAACCCAAAAGAACTGAGTTTTCTAATTTATACAGACAGAAATTGGAGGAACATGTGTAGGAATGGGTGTTATGGGTGTGAAATAGTATAAAGAAGAAACATGAGGTTGGATCTGGCCAAATTTATTGATATGGAACCACTAAGAATAAATTCTGGAATCACTGTTATTACTCTAGAAAGTGCTATGATTGGTTGGTTATTGGTTGGTTGGAGCATGGACAAAAAAAGGTGATCTACTAAATGAAGTTGTAATGCCAGACCTGTCTTAGTATACTCTAGAGGAAGAGATCCAAAGGTGTAGGGAGATTGGAATGATATAGTGAATTTATCATGTAAGACCAGCTCACCGCCCCTTGGTCCAGAGGATATATGTTTCTCCACAACTGAGAAATAAATTTGTGAAGACACACTCAAAATTCTTGAAGAACTCTGTGGTTGTTCTTCTCTTTAGTTCAAAACTTAAAGTGGGAATTACTACCACTAATTGGGGATCCTTAAATACCATGGGGACATTTGGGTCCCAGGTACCAACTGGCCTACTTAATTGCCAAAGCCAAGATGGGTGTGGTTATCATAATAGACAGTGGAGTCAAACCAGTAATCAGAGTAGTCCAACTTGAGGAGACCTAGGCCTTTGGCGTGCTGTTCCTATGTCCCTAGAAGTGAAATTCTGACTTGATCTGTATACATGGAAGAGTTCTAGGTCAAGTGAACCAAAGTCTGACTTGAATCACCAACTCAGAGTCGTGGCCCCTCAATCAGTTGCCAGGCTTGAGCCAGTTGATAGACTTAGAACCTTGAGTGAAGGGCTTGCGAGGAACAGAATTGTCTTTGCTTAAAAGTGGCTCGAAGGGTCATCTGTCGCCTAGAGACAAGAATACAAAGTTTCTGGGCTGATGGCCAAGCACTGTACTGGAAGTGGAATGGCGACAGTGGTTTGCCTGATTTGACTGAGGTGAGGCTGGAATGTACTTGTGCTGAGAAAAGCCCTAAGTACTCTCCACTCAGGGTAGCAGACTAGGTCCCCTTGATGAAGGAGCCTCTACACTGCCAACTACACTTGCATTTCACTTTCTCCACCCTATTTCTTTGGGTGGTTAGTATCTTGATTTAAAGTGTAATTACTTGTGGAAAGACCAGATGACTATTTTGTCATCCACGTGTTAGTATAAGTTCAAATAGCTTATATTCTCTTTTTCACCTAGTTGAGATGAATGGACATTTTAATGAATGGGCAGGTGTAGTTGTTAAATTTTGGATGTAGCAATGGTCTAGATGCTAAGGATCACTTTTTTTAAGCAGCCATAATACCAAAGGTCATTTAGGGGCTTACCAAAAAGTATGCCAATATCAAATGCAGCACATTTTTCCTAGGGCTAGCTCTACACAAAGGAAACAGAGCACAAAAATCCTTCCTCTCCTTCTTCTTTCATTTGTATTATATGGTTCCAGACATA
The DNA here is from genome assembly GCF_006229205.1 of Suricata suricatta. Classification (NCBI taxonomy): domain Eukaryota; kingdom Metazoa; phylum Chordata; class Mammalia; order Carnivora; family Herpestidae; genus Suricata; species Suricata suricatta. Next base: position 58,751,094 of record NC_043713.1, on the reverse strand, counting down.
TAATTCAGACATTGTGATTAAGTACAGCTCTAAAGTCTAGTTGTTTAGGTACAGATCTTGGCCTGCCGTACTAGCTGTGTGACCTTAATAAAATTGTTTAACCTTTCTGTTCTTCAATTATTTCATCTATAAAATGAGTTGATACTAATAGTACTTAGCTCAGAGGATTGTTGCAAGGCTTAGATGGCAGTGCTTATAATGTGCTTGGTGCAGTGCCTGCCACATAGTAAATATTCAGCTTATATCTGATGATTAGTTCCAGAGTCAGAAATTAGGCAGTGCTATTAGTCAAAGGCTAATTTGAGGACCTACTCATCAGAAACAACATACTTTCAGTGGGCAGATGGTTTGGAGTTCTAGTCAACTTCCAAGGATGCTTTGGAATGAGACCTGTTGTAAATTGAAAACTGTCTGTCTTGGGCACCTGGGTGGCTCAGCGGGTTAAGCGTCTGACTTTGGCTCAGGTCATGATCTTGCTGTTTGTGGGTTTGAGCCCTGCATCGGGCTCTGTGCTGACAGCTAGCTCAGAGCCTGGAGCCTGCTTCAGATTCTGTGTCTCCCTCTCTCTCTGGCCCTCCCCTGCTCACACTATGTCTCTCAAAAATAAACATTAAGAAACAACAACTGTCTGTCTGGACCCCCTGCTGCCCCCATCATATATGCTGGAAGCCTCTGCACCATTCCTTATTGTTACTCTTGGAGCAGTGTGACATCCGTGTCATCTCCTTCCTTCTTTAATTCTCCTTTTCAAGCAGAATGGATTGTTTCCTCTGTGTTCACCTAGAACTTGGTTCGTATTATCACAGAGTTTTGTACTTAGTCATGTGACTGCTGTCTTCCCCCCCATGTGTCTGCAATTTCAGAGACCCCGCACAGTCCTTCTAGATCTCCTCAGTACTCATTTACATGTAGTAGATATTAAAAAATATGTATCTTTTTTGAATTATAGATTTCATTGGCTGCAGAACTGTGTCCAGTCATTATACTTCATCTGTCTAGCAAGAATTATGCCATCCAGTGAATACTGAAGAAATAGTTGCCAATTGAATAATTAAGGAATTCATAGGCTTTAAACATTTTCCCTTGAACGTCTCAGAAGTTGGAAAATTTAGTCAGGTCTAGCATCTTATAGCTATTGGTTTTTACGTATTTGGATATAATATTCCTAACAGTCTAATTTACATGCACCACGACTTTCCAACTATGAATTTTATCAACATGTGGATGAATAAATTTTACTTGCTTTGCAGAGAAGAGGGAAGGAAAAACACATTTGACAGTGGTAAAGCTTGACCGGAGCATCATCCTTGAGGTGCATATTATTTTTTAAAATGTTTTCAGCTCTCCTGGAACCACACAAATCGATCTGTTTTCTGTAGTGGCCAAATCCACTAGGTCAGCAGTTCTGGCCACAGGTACAGGAAGGCAGAAGCGTATAGAACCTTAACAAGCTGGTAATTTTGAAGCAGAGGTCCATGGGCATGAATTTTAGATCTGTTCCTGCTCCTGCCATTTCTTTGCTCCCTCCGTATTCCCCATACGGTACCTGTCTCCAGCGTTCCTCTTTGGCATCCCGTCAGGACATGTGCCCCTGCCAGAGTATCTAGGCTGCGAGAATTCTGGAAAGGGCCCTGGTCTGAAACTCTAACAAAAAGTCTCAACCCTATTAATAATGAGCTTCGTGATTTTGCCAAGTCACAGAAACTCTCTATTCCTCAATTAGTATGAGGTGTTCGAGATTGAGAAATATTTTCATAGATTCTAATAGTAATATTTCTGCACATAATTCTTCTCAATATTAGGAGATATGACTGTAAAGCTTTGCTTTTAAGCAGCACACCAGAATTTTCATATTCAAAGGTATTACTCTTATGACACTGATCTGTTATCTGTTCCAGTGCTCAGATTTGCATATTAGATCTAGTCCCTACATTTACATGTTAAATGTCATGCTGGTCTACCACAGAGGGAGCAGCGTGCTAGTCAAACAAATTCTGTTAGAGCATCTTTGCAACACGAACCCCACTACAATCATATTTCATAAAGTTGAATATGCATATGATGCAATTTTCTTAAAAAGAACATATTTGAAATTGTGATTTGAATAGTCGTTGGTGACTTTGTTTCTTTCATTTTTTTAATTAATCTTCTGATTTCCACAGATTATTTTGCCCTTCTCCCATTATACATTTCCCAGAATGCACTCAAACAGTAACCCAAGACCAGTTCATAATGTGCCCATTCCTTCCTATCTTAAAATAGCATTGGCTTTTGCTTACTCCAATGTCAAAGAAAACTCATGGAGGGTTTTTTAGTTTTTTGGTTTTTTTTTTTCTGATTCACCTCTATCACTTTTGACTTTATTGCTTTCTAGGTTTCTTTTTTGGCAATTGCCCAAGAGGAGTTTGATGATTTTTTAAAATCTTATTTTTAAGATTTCAAAATATTACCTTTTAGATCTTCCTGCCAGTATATTCCTGGCTCAATTAATGGCACTTGATTTCAATTCTCAATGAGAACATAAGGAAAGATTTTTTTTAAGTCACCCATTTTCTTTTTTCTCCTCAAAAATTAAAACATGAGGGACAAGTATAAGAGAGGCTTACAGGTGATCCATGATGGGTAGCTCACCCGTGCTGGCCCCAGGCTCTAGTCCTCTCTAGATGGGTGTGTGACCCCTGCCACATGCAGTCGGAGAGGGCTGGGCTCCTAGGACTCCTGTTTCTGCACTGGCAGTAAGCTATTAGGTATTCGGCAAAGGCTTTTGTCATGGTTGCATTCATTTCTTGTGTGTTTATTTCTAGCCAAACTAATTAAATTGCAGTTCCTTCACGAATATGCTCATCATTGAGCACCGCAGCTCTTGTCTTCTTGATATTGTTCCTCCATGAGTCCAGAGCAAACATGTTTTCTTTTGTTTTCAACATTTTTCTCTAGGGTGTCCTAGATATCTGTGACTTTTCAGCCCTAGGTTTGTTGTCAGTATTCAATAGTCTCTCATGGTCGTCCCTCAGCAAGTAGAGTTTTAAAGTTTATAGTCTCTCAGAGGCACAGGGTTTCCACTTAGAGCTACTCCTAGGCAAAACTGGAACATGCCTGAACAAGCTCCTTGCCTTCCCACTGAGCTTTCCTGCCTTCAGTGGTAACTGCTTCTCTTCCCTCTCCTTCCTGCATGGGCTACCAGGACTTTTCCAGCAAGCTGGCAGGTGAGGGAAGAACATGGGCTCTGGGGTTAATCAGACAAGGTTTTAAACATTTGCCTAACTCCTCATTAGTGGTAAGATGAAAATGAATTGAAGTTGTCTAGCTTCTCTGAGCCTGAGTTTCCCAGCCTGAAGAATTGAGAAATTCCATGTATTTAAAAATAATAGCAAGAAAACAAAAGGATATAAGTCAGGTGCCTAGCACAGTGCTGACAAATGAAGGGCTAACCGAATTTTCTCATTAATGTTTCTTTTACTTTCTCTTCCTTGTGCCTGAAGTCTCTGTCTTCTGAACACTGTACCCTGAATGTGGCGTTGGCTCCTCTGGTTCAGAGCCTGGTGGATTGGTAAGGCATCAAGGGAATGTGGTTGCCTCCCAGGGGCACCCGGTGTCAACTAGACAAAATGCTGTTGCCAAAAAGAGGGCAATTTTGAGGAAGGGAATTCAGTGACTAATGAGGGTAAATGAAGACCATTTCTTTTGCCAACCATGGTGGTAAAGTGAGTTTTCTGTGGAGCTCATGATGACTTAAATTCAGTTATAATTCTCTTTTTTTATAATAGTTTATTGTCAAATTGTTTTCCATATAACACCCAGTGCTTCTCCCCACAAGTGCCCCCCTCCATGACCATCACCCCCTTCCCCCCGCCCCTCCCTTTTCAGCCCTAGGTTTGTTGTCAGTATTCAATAGTCTCTCATGATTTGTGTCCCTCTCTCGCACCAACTCTTTCCCCCTTTCTCTCCCAATGGTCCTCTGTTTGGTTTCTCCTGTTAGACCTATGAGTGCAAACATAATTCTTTACAGTGGCCACTTAGTAAAATATGCAAAGGGTAGGAACTCCGGTGGGTCTATCTTAAATGATGGTAGATATGGATGAAGATTATCCAACAGTGATGTGTCTCAGATTTGCTGTGTTAAGGCAGTGGTGATATATATACTAAATAAAACTTATTTTCAACTCATAAAATATCAGGGCCATATAATACTTGAGTTGTATTTCTTGATTTTTTAATTGTTATTTCAGACACTGAACTTCATAGCCATAAAATGTCTTATATTTTAAGTTTTGGATGCCTTATTTTCCCTAATTGTAATTCTTCTGATATTCAGAGTTATTGAACATATTCCCATTTGGGGTTTACATGTTAACAGGTAATTTTATGAAAATCTGAATGGAGTTAAATAATTTCCTTTGCCTTTATAGCCTGGTTCCAGTTGAGTATGTATGTTGGGTGTCAAATTAATCTCCCAAGAATATTAAAAAAAATTCTTTAAATTCATTTACTCTTAGAGAGAGAGAAACAGAAAGAAAGTGAGTGAGGGAGGGGCAGAGAGAGAGTAAGAGAGAAAATCAATCCCAGCATGCTCTGTCCTGTCAGCCCGATGTGGGGCTCCATCTCACAAACTGTGAGAAAATGACCTGAGCAGAATGCTTAACCAACTGAGTCATCCAGATGCCCCGTAAGAGTATTTTTTTAAAGGATTCCTTTAAGAATGGCTTATTTAGTTGGGTATTTATTAATTATGGTTTTCTGATTTAAGCATTTGTTAACAATTATTTAGAAATGAATGATTTTATCATAATTATTAGGTGAGTCGAATATTGAGAATTCTATTAATAGTATCAAAGACTATCATGTTTTGCACAATTAAAAAAAACTTCAAAGATATAATACAAATGTGATTCTCTGAGCTTAGCTATCATATGGAAATTAATAATTTTTGTAATAAGGAAAAGACATTAAGCAGAGTAAATATTTTTCAGTGTTAAATTAATTACTTAATTTTATTTAATCTTATGTTCTGATGATATTTTAAATACCATCAAGATGTCAAGAATTTTAATAACATTAGAACCTCTGCTAAAAAGACATTTGCATTATGTGTTACGTGGATTTCTAGTCTGTGAGGGCAGTCGGCTATGCTATTTTAGCTCAGCTCAGTCAGACTGAGTCATGTGACATTTCAATACAATTGACCCAAAGTTTGAAACTACATTTGCATTTCCATGAGGTACCTTATGCAACCTTATTGGGAATTCCAGGGTGGAGCTTATAGGCGCACTACAATTGGAGGATTCTGTTAACTTTAGGAAGAGATGCTAAGTGGCCATAAGCCTCCTCACAGATCTCCTGTGATGTATTAATGTGTATCAATGTGTGTGTCAATGGAAAGATACCTGTCAGAATGGATAAAATCAACAACCTAAGAAACAACAGGTGGGAATGCAAACTTGTCTAGCCACTGCGGAAAGCCGTATGGAGGCGTCTCAAAAAGTTAAAAAATATGATCCAGCAATCACACTGGCAGGTATTTACTCAAAGAATATAAGAATACTAATTGAAAAGCATATATGCACTCCTATGTTCATAACAGCATTATTGACAATAGCCCAGGTATGGAAGCAGCCCAAGTGCCCATCTACCGATGACTGGGTGAAGAAGATGTTACACACACACACACACACACACACACAGAGGAATATTACTCAGCCATAAACAGAATGCACTCTTGCCATTTGCAATGACATGGATGAAGCTAGAAAGTTTTATGCTAAGTGAAATAAATCAGAGAAAGACAAATACCATAAGATTTCATTCATAAGTAGAATTTAAGAAACAAAACAAACAGGGCACCTGAGTGACTCAGTCAGTTAAGTGTCTGACTTTGGCTCAGGTCATGGTCTCACAGCTTGTGAGTTCAGGCCCCACATCAGGCTCTGTGCTGACAGCTCAGAGCCTAGAGCCGGCTTCAGATTCTGTGTCTTCCTCTCCCTCTGCCCCTCCTCTGCTCATGTTCTGTCTGTCTCTCTGTCTGTCTGTCTCTCTGAAAAATGTATAAACATTAAAAAAAAAAAAAAACAAGCAAAGGGAAAAAAATAGAGACAAACCAAGAAACAGATTCTTAATTGTAGAGAACAAGCTGATGATCACTAGAGGGGAGGGGAGGTTACGGAGGGCACTTGTCTGATAAGCACCGGGTGATGTATGGAAGTGTTGAATCACTGTCTTTTCCACCCGAAGCTAGTATGGCACTGTATGTTAACTATCTTTAATTAAAATAAAAACTTAAATTAATGGACTCACTAACTGTAGAGTTCTGAATTTGTGTATCTACAAGATATTAACCAGTTTCTCCATGTGAGAAAGTGATAAGCAAATAAATGAAGTCGACCTTTGGATATTTTATCAGTGTGCACAATAGTTAACTCAGAACAAATGCCTTAATTATTGCAATTAATTTACACAATTAGGAAATTCAAGTATCTTTGCAGAAGTTTAACACATTTTTTGTAATCTGAGCATTTTTGTTAATCTGAGTGGTTCCAGAGTGGGTCACATCTAGGCAGGCCTTGATTCTGCTTAAAAAATAAGCTAATTCATTTGTGCTTCTCACCTTCTATGTCACTGTTTTTCTACTTCTTCCCACCTACTTTCAGTTTCATCCTATGCCATAAAAAGTCACTATGCAGAGTGAAATAGCCACCAGTTCAGTGACAGTTGAGCCATTGGTATGGAGCCAGCCTGCCTTGGTCTGATACCATCCCGCAACATGGGATCTATGTGACATAGAGCAAGATACTGCACTCTCTGCACCTCAGTATTCCCATGTATGAAGTGGGGAGAATTATAGGACCTTTCTCACAGGGTTGTTCAAAGGATTAAATTTAGAAGTGCCTGGAATGTTTTAGTAAAAGGCGAAAAATTTATACAATCTGAAGAGAAATCAGAGGATGTGCCTGGAATGTTTTAAAACCCACTATGTAAAATATCTAGGATTTATTCTATGCCTTTGGTGTGGAAAATTTGAAGTATCTGAAATATGAAAAATTATTTGACCTAGTTGATTGATTTATTCAATCTTTTAATAAAATGTAACGTGACTATTTTATGCGTGTGACCCTGTGGGGTGCAAAAGAAATGAATGAGCTAAAGGAGAAATCAGCTGGTCCTAGGTCCCAGGTATTTTGCATGCATCACTCCTTATTCATTCTTAGCACTCTATAAAGCAGGCCTTAAATCTTGTTTTATAGGTGAAAACTCTGTGTTTTAGATAGTCCCAGTGATTTTCCCAAAGCCATAGAGCTACCACTTCCTATTAAAGTAAAACAAAGATTCCGAAGACTTCAGGTCTGTTGTGAACAGGCCAGGGGTTAGCTGCAGGGGGAGGGGCCCATGGGATTTTGCTCCCATGGGTTTGGTAGACCTGCTGGACTCCAGACATTGTCCTGTCACATGCTCACTTTGTGATCCTGGCCAAGTCTGGTCTCGAACTCAGCTGATAGAATGTGGAGTCTGGCTGTCTATCCCAATGCTAATGGCCTGTGACTCAGTTGTTCAGAGAGTGGGGGAAAGGCTACCCCAGCCATTTCAGGGTGACGTTGTGCCTCAGAGAGTATGATGCTCAGTAAATCGTCTACCACTCTTCCTCCCCCATGGGGATTTTTGAATTTAATGATGTAATTCCTGTTGGGAAATAATTTCATTTTATATAAACATTCAATATCTTAATCCAGCATTTTATGATAGTGAGATACTAAGAAAGAGTTTCATAATTAGATATTTTTGAAAAGACAGGGCTAAATGAACGTAAATGTTCTTTATGGCAGCACCATCTAGAGCATAGTATCTAAATGCAAAGTGTGAATTTCTAAGAATTTGGTATAACATGCGGAATTTCTCAGACATATTTGACCACAGAACCCCTACGTGTTTCCCTTGGCGCTGGTGTCCTGGGGAGCACCTATTGGAAAATGCTATAGGAACTTTGGACTGACTGGTAGACCAATGAAGGAGTTTATTTGGGGATAAGGGGGCCTATCAGAAGACATACATTCTCCTTTTAATAAAGAAGCAGTCTATAAACATTCTAGGCTCAGCATCACCAGAATGAAAAAGCAGCAAGGGGTTAAAATAAGCCCTCCCACTTCCTGTAGCATCCCCTGTCCAGAGTGCACGCTGCAGTGGCCTCCTAGGACCTTTCTGCATCGTCTACCTGTGTACAGTTCCTTTTCCACATACTGGCCACAGTGATCTTTTACTTTTAAGTCAGAGAGTCAGATGTCTTTCTCTGCTCTAAGACCTCCAGCACTCATTGCATTTGATAACAAACACTGAATCCCCAACTTGGCCTATAAAGCCCATGGTTCCTGGACCCTCTGATCACATGGGAATTGTCTGTAAAACTCAGATACAGGTATGTTTGCTTTAACGTCTTTGCCCTTGCTTTTTGCTCTAAGGAGCAGCTCCCTCTAGGCCTCAGCATGATTGTCACCTCTTAGGGACATCTTTCCACACCATCTGAGACACTAGTCCTCACGCGCTGCCACGCCACGCCACATGCCTCTAGTGGTCTTTACGGTGCTTATTATTCCCTGATTCCTTTCATATGAGTCTCTATAGGATTACAGGCATTTTTTTTTTAATCATGCTTCCCTTCATCATGTCTCACAGTTACTGCATTTTTGCAGATTTAAAGTCTGTGGTCACCCTGCATCAGGCAAATATGTCAGAACCATTTTTCCCACAGTGTTTGCTCAGTTTGTGTCTCTGTGTCACATTTTGGTAATTCTAACAATATTTCAAGCTTTTTCACTGGTTTTATATTTGTTATGATGATCTGTGATCGTGGTTTTTGCCGTTACCACTGTAATTGTTCTGGGAACGCCAGGAACCGCATCCATACGGGACTGCGAACGTAGTGGATGCTGGGTACGTTCTGACTGCCCCACTGAGTGACTCTTCCCTCATCCCTCTCTCCTCCTCGGGCCTCCCTATTACCTGAGACACAACAATATTGACGTTGGGTTAGTTAGTACCCATACAGGGACCACTGAATGTTCAAAGGAAGAGTCCCATATCTCTTAGTTTAAATCAAAAGCTAGATATAATCAGTCTTAGTGAGAAGGCATGTCAAAAGTTGAGATAGGCCCAAAGCTAGACCTCTTGTGTCAAACACTTAGCCAAGTTGTGAAGGCAGAGGGAAAGTTCTTAAAGAACCTAAAAGTGCTACTCTAGTAAACACACTGATGATAAGAAGGCAACACTACTTTATTGCTGATACGGATAAAGTTTTAGCGGTCTGGACAGAAGATGAGATGCCACAGCATTCCCTCACACCAAAGCTTCAACCAGAGCAGGCTTTCACTCTCTCCATGTCTATGAAGGCTGAGAGAGGTGAGGAAGCTGCAGAATACACGTTCGAAGCTGCTAGAGGCTGGTTTTGAGGTTTAAGGAAAGGAACCGCATAACTTAAAAGTGCAAGACAAACAAGTGGTGATGTGGAAGCTGCAGCGAGTTATCTGGAGGGTCTAGCTCAGCTGGTTCAGAAGAGTGGCTGCACCTTCCAGTACAGACAACATCAACTTCTATTGGAAGAAGACGCCGTCTAAGACTTCCAGAGCTGGAAAGAAGTTAATGCCTGGCCTCAAAGCTTCAAAGGACAGCTCGACTCTCTTGTCAAGCGCTAATGCAGCTGGTGACTTTAAATGGAAGCTGGTGCTCGTTAAACACTCTGAAGATTCTAGGGCCCTGAAGAATTGTACAAAACCTACTCTGCCTGTGCTGTGTAAGTGGAAGAACAAAGCCTAGATGACAGAACATCCGTTTACAACATGGTTTTCTGAATATTTTAAGCCCACTGTTGAGACCTACTGCTTAGAAAAAGATTCCTTTCTAAATATTACCTGGTCACCCAAAAGCTTTGGAGATACATGAGATTAATGTTGTTTTCATGCCTGCTAATACAACATCAATTCTGCAACCCATGATTCACAGAGTAATTTTGATTTTAAGGCTTTATTATTTAGGAAATACATTTTGTAAGGGTGTAGCTGCCATACATAGTGAATCATCTGATAGATCTGGGCAAAGTCAATTGAAAACCTCTGGACAGGATTCACCATTCTAAAGGCCATTAAGAACATTCATGATTCATGGAGGAGGTCACGCTGTCCATATTAACAAGAGTTTGGAAGAAGCGGATTCCAGCCCTCATGAATGACTTTGAAGGGTTAAGGATTTCAGTGGAGGAAGTCAATGCAGGTAGGGTGGAAAGAGCAAGAGAGCTAAATTCGAAGTGGAGCTTGAAGAATGGGACTAAATTGCTGCAGTCTCGTGATTGGACTTGAATGGACGAGGAGTTGCTTCTTATGGATGAGCAAAGGAAGTGGTTTCTTGAGATGGAATCTTCTCCTGGTAAAGATGCTGTGAAGGTTGTTGAAATGACAGCAGAGAGTTTAGAATATTTCACAAACTTAGTGGATAAAGCAGCAGCAGAGTTTGAGAAGATCGACTGCAGTTCTGAAAGAAATTCTGCTCGGAGTAAAATGCTATCAAACAGCATCTCATGCTGCAGAGAAATTGTTTGTGAAAGGAAGAATCCATTGACATAGCCATTGACACTTCAGAAGCCATTGACTTTGAGATGACCTTCCACCAGCGAAAAGATTATGACTGAAGGCTCAGGTAATGGCTAGCATTTTTTTGGCAATAAAGTATTTTTAAATTAAGGTGTGTATATTATTCTTTAGACATAATGCTATTGCAAAGTTATTAGACTACAATATAGTATAATCATAACCTTTATATGCACTGGGAAAATAGGGAATTCTTTTGACTTGATTTATTGTAGTGGTCTAGAATTGAACCTTCAGTATCTCCAAGATATGCTTGTATATGCTCCCACCACCTCTGATGTTCCCCCTGAATGCTCTGATTTCAGCATCTTGAATAGAGCCTTGCCTGTAGTAAGCATACAATTTAGTGTTTATATACAATAATGTTTATACAACAACAATGTAATGGTGTCATCCTGTTTGTTCATTCATTCATTCATATCTCAGTTTCTTCATCTATAAAATAGGTGAAGAAATGATAGTATTTATCTCATAGGGTAACTGGGAAATTAAAAAAATAATATATTCAAAGTGTTATTAACATAGTATATGGCATATAGTAAGCATTAACATTTTTTTTAGGTGTATTCTTGAGAAAGACCCAGAGCACAAGCAGGGGAGGGACAGAGAGAGGGAGACATAGAATTCAAAGCAGGCTCCAGACTCTGAGCTGACAGCACAGAACCTGACATGGGACTCAAACCCACAAACTGTAGGATCATGACCTGAGCTGAAGTCAGAAGCCCAACCAACTGAGCCACCCAGGTGCCCCTATAGTAAGCATTTAATAAATACAGTTTTGATGATGTTGATTTTTCATTGATTCATTCAACAGTCATTTATTGGTCAACCAATATGGCTAGATTCTGTGAGTACAAAAAAATGTATAAGGCATGGTTCCTGCTCTTAAGATTTTCTTTAAACTTTAGGGAGCCCAGATTCGCTGCAGTACTCAGCATGGAAAACTGCTAATTGTGTCCATTCAGTTATGCCACTAAATGTTTTGAATGATGGTAGGAGATGGACAAGAAACTTAACCAAAGCTAAGAAAAGGAGTTCCTGGTGTATGAATGATAGCTCTTTAATAGGATTAGGGGACACAAGTATGAAAAAGTCACAGTGCTTGCCAGCTGGGAGCTCACCGTCCAGTGCAGTACAGCGAGATGAATCCTAGAATGAGTTAAAGGCCAAGGAGAACAAGTAATGCCCAGCTGATAACAGACCACCCTCACCACGAAGACTTACTTTCAGAAAATGATATAATAGACAAAACTGTAACCAAAAAGAACATGCTGACACTTCTGGGAATATTTAAAGCAGGGGACAAAGACAAAGAGTCAGATGTCAAGCATGGAGTTTTACACTTGGGTTATCTTGTCATAAGCCTTTGGTGGGTTTAGACAGAGAAGGACGAGGTGGTGGGGTCTCCCAGCTGCTCCCAATATTGGCAGGGCTTGGCTGAATGTCTGTTCTTCCCGTAAGGCAGATCCAGGGGTAAGTCCAGATGGAAAGCCGACATATTTAGAGAAGTAACTAGAGTTACACATTCTTTGATTTGGGGTGAGGACAACACTCCATGCATAAAGCCATAGTTACTTCCTGCTTATCCAGCTTCTGGTAGATTGTGTTTTTCCTCTGAAGTTGTATGCCAGAATCGCACCGGAAGTCCATGCAGTAGGAGACGTGAATTACTCCATCTGTAGTTCCCCGGGAGGAACTGATCTCCCCCTTATCTTGGACATGCCTTGCTGCTTCCTGCAGTCAAACTGCTGAAAAGCCAATGCTGGCACAGATACCTAAACACTTCAGAAAAATTGGCGCTGCTCAAAAAGAGGATCCAAAGTTACTGTCAGCCAGGGCTGGGATGTTGTCTAGGCTTGGGCTAGAGGCTCTTTTTTTTGGCATAGATATGCTTAATCCTGCTTTGACATTTCTTTCCTTCTTTTCTTGTGGTTACAACAGGCCTTCATAAAAAGCAGGCTCTTCCCTGAAGGATAATCTTTTGTATAGAATGGAGTGGGTCTTGGTTTCCTCAGATATGTGGAGGAAACAATGCAACAGTTTGATGAAGTGTGCTGGCCGTGTAGCACTCACCAGGAGTTCTGTCCGTAAACAGAATGACCTAGCTGTGGATGCAGTTGGAGCGACTGCTCTCCTTCCTCGGGCATCTTGAGAGAAGGGCCACCATTAGGTTTTAATGGCGTCCTCGTCATTGCAGGTGCTCTAACAGCGCTCCTGAGGAAACATCAGCGTCTTTTATCTAACACATTGCAGTTCACCTGCATTTTGCCTTATAAGCTCAAGAGGCAAAGGGATTGTGGTTTCCTGTTAGTGCCGGTCTTTGTAGCCTCCCCCACTCTGGAGCTGGAGGGGCCTGGCAGGTGGAGGACCTCTGAGCGTTCATGTGTATCCGTGCTGTGCTCCTGTGTCTGTGGAAGCCTCCTTCTCTCATGCGCTGCTGTGCTGTGTGAAACGGGTGTTGCTGTGGTGAATTTACATTCCAGGAAATGGGAGGAGGAAATCTATTTTATATGAGAAACTTGGAAAAATGCTCTACTGCAAAATTCCAAGAAAACTTGGAAATAATAATGTTTTCTGTGGTCCAGTATCAAGAAGGTGCTGGGCCTGGCCCTGGGCTTCCAATATTTTTTTTGAAGTTTTGATCTAGTCTACAAAAAAATGATTCCCAGCTACAAAAAAAACCAATAAATAAAATACAATAAAGATGAAAATAGAAAGAAAGAAAGAAAGAAAGAAAGAAAGAAAGAAAGAAAGAAAGAAAGAAGGAAAGAAGGAAAGATCAAATCAAAATCTTAACAAGTATGGACTCTCATGAATGTTCCTAATCTGGATCTTTCCATCAATTTTCTTCATTGCTGCCAGAATGATCTCTGTAAGTTGAAAATCTGACCAAGGAAAGTCCAATGCATAAATGTAGCCTGAGCGTTTAGAATAGAGTGTGTCACGTACTCTGAGGAATGAATAAAGGAGCCCGTGTTCCCTGCTTGGATTATCCCGACTCTGCCACCAGGAAAGGACTCTCTGTGAGGGTCTCCTCTTGCCCCGAGTCAGGCTTCTGCTAGCATGTCCACAGGAGGCCTGGTTGCTGCCTAGAGGGGCAGGTAGGGTGAGGTCATGGTCATGGTGCTTCCTCTTGTCTAACTGTCCTTACTTGACACTCTTGGCTTTAGCTGCTAAGATTTAAGGGGTTCAGCAGTCTGCACGTTTCTTCAGGGGACATCTGTCACTAATGCATGTTCTGTGTATATTCAACTAGCATTTTTGGATTGTTTTCTGTCTTGCACAGTACTGTTATATTTCTATGGACTGACATAACAAATGATTACTTGAGTGACAGCAGTGCTGGGAGGGACTAGGAATTGAATTCATGAATTCATTGCCTTCATCCATTTTGGGATGCTACATTAGTCGTTGTGATCCTGGAGGAATAAAAAGTTGTCAAAAGATACATCTCATATTGAGTAACTTTCACATAGTCAATTGCAATTTGACCAAAATGTCCTTTATTAGACTGTTGCTTATTCATTTATTCAAAGGGCATGTGGTGAAAATACCTCCTGTGGGTCAGGTACAGTGCTGCCTATACTTATCTGTACTCTACTTAGTTTATCTTTTTTTAAAAAAAAATTTTATTTACTTTTGAGAGAGAGAGAGAGAAAGAGAGAGAGAGAGAGAGAGAGAGAGAGAGAGAGAGAGAGAGAGAGAGAGGGAGGGAGACAGCATGAGCAGGAAAGGGTCAGAGAGAGAGGGAGACACAGAATCCAAAGACAGTCTCCAGACTCTGAGCTAGCTGTTAGCACAGAGCCTGACGCGAGGTTTGAACCCACAAACCATGAGATCATAACCTGAGCCAAAGTTGAATGCTTAACCAACTGAGCCACCTAGGTGCTCCTACTTAGTTTATCTTTATAGTGAAGGAAACTGTGGGATCTCTGACTGGTGGAGAGATTAAATTAATTAATCCCTATATGTTCTTGAAAATGAAAGGGTTTCTTCCTAAGTGGTGGTCAGGTTTTATACGAACACAGAATGGTCTCTACCAATTAGCCTAGTTTTAGTGAAATTTTACTTGTCTAGAAATTAAAAATCTATGGCACATTTTTCTCTCCTGGAATTGGCAAGTCTCCATTTCATTGGATAGTATTTATAATTGAAGTATCTACTTCACCTGGTCTGTTTTAAGTTCGTTCATTATTGGCTGGAGGGGTGGGGAGTGTAATTGTGTCTCAATGAAAGACTAATCTGTTTGCTCACATAACCCCCCCCACAAATTTTATATATATTGATCAATTTTAATTCTCAAGCAATTAAATAGTAAATACTTACCTTGTTTGCCTTAAAATTCCATTGTGTAAGGATTTTATAAGGTTATATGATCACTATATTAGAAAGACGCTTCTAGCCACTCTTGGATGAGTAAAACCTTATCCAAGAGTCTTGTACCCACAGCTTGATACATTCAAGGACAAGACTCTGAGACTTTCCCTCCCTACTGATGTTACTAATGAATTTACCTCATGTTTTTTGATAAAACAATCCACTTGTGAATATTTATTTTGAAAAATTTATTTCAGAACTTTGGTTTGTTTCCTATGTGGTATTACTGCTAATTCTCATGACATTACATCTAAAATAAAAGTAGACTGACCAACCACATGAGGTGGAATCAATGTGCATATGCTTATTCTTGGGCTGGAATTTTAAGGAAGGAAAATGATCATTTTAGTGTTTTATATAAAATTTGTGAAATAAAATTCTCAGGGATGGTATTTATTGCCATTTGTATCTGCTGTGAAAGATTACAAAGCAATTCATGACTAATTGTTTAAATCATGACTTTTGAAATTTTTTAAATGTTTTTTTATTTATTTTTGAGAGACAGAGAGAGACAGCATGAGCAGGGGAAGGTCAGAGAGAGAGGGAGACACAGAATCCGAAGCAGGCTCCAGACTCTGAGCTAGCTGTCAGCACAGAGCCTGACATGGGGCTCGAACCCACGAACTGTGAGATCAAGACCTGAGCCGAAGCCGGAAGCTGGACGCTTAACCAACTGAGCTACCCAGGTGCCCCGTAAATCATGACTTTTGGAAAATACATCCTGATAATGTCTATCAGAGGCACTGGAAAAAATGAAAAGTGCCAGATAAGACTGAGACAGATTTTCCCATTTAATTCATGATTCTGTCATGAAGTGTATATATTTGGTTCACTGCATCATTGACATGGGCCATCGAGAGTTCAGAAAGGAGGACTTACCTACAGTCCTACAATGAAGGGTTAAATACACCTATATTTTGGACACGGGAATATGTACAAATATGTCCTCTTATTTGGTGTCAGAGCGGACTTTGACCTTCTAGACTACAATATCTTTTGTAATTTGAAGGAAAGCCTCACCGAGAGTTATTTGAGAATGTCGGGGAACAGGAGCCATTATGGCGCAAGCCTAGTTCCTCAGATGTGTAACAGTGAAATATCACTCTGCCAGCTTTATTGATTAATGGAAAAAATAGAGCTGACATGATGTTTTGCAGAATTTTGTATTTTAAATATAGTTTTCTATTTCTTCATAAAGGTGATTTGTTTAAAAGAAAATTGATTTAATTTGGATATTTTTGTCATTAAATATACATGTAAATTATGAACAGAAGAGATAGCTTCTCTCTCTGACCATAATGTCCTAAAACTATATAGATCAATAGAAATAGTAACATGGCCTTGAAGAGTTAGGTATTTGATTCATAATAAAATGAGTATCTTCAAAGTCCTGTAGCCATGATTCTAAAGATATGTCATTAGATTAAAAAAAATTTTTTAATGCTTTTATTTATTTTTGATACAGAAGAGACAGAGCATGAGAGGGGGAGGGTCAGAGAGAGAGGGAGACACAGAATCTGAAATAGGCTCCAGGCTCTGAGCTAGCTGTCAGCACAGAGCCTGACGCGGGGCTCGAACCCACGAACGTGAGATCTGACCTGAGCCGAAGTTGGAGGCTTAACCGACTGAGCCACCCAGGCGCCTCTTTTTTTTTTTTTTAAATTTTTTTTTTTTTAAAAGATATGTCATTAGATTTAGATTTGATTTGTGTAACTAGAATTTCCATAAATTGCTGATAATGTTTCAAAACTTTCTGTTTTAATTTCATTCTTTTTAAGGTTTGGGGTTACAGGATGCATGGCAGTCTTTTAAATCCATGGTGGTAGAATCAGCTGTTTATTTTCCTATTTGGTAGCCCTCCCTGACCTCCCTTGCCCCCTGAGCACCTAACATAGTAGGTACTCAAAAAAACATGTTGCACTTTTCTTTCTGCCAGTTCTCTGGGTTGAAACCATGAAGTGGGTAGGCATTTGTCTTGTTTAAGCTGACGTGTCTAACTTCCCTAATGATATGAAAAATGCACTGAAGAAAATTTAGCTAACAATGTAAATCAAAAAAACATGTCTTTTGGAGGAGAATCTAATTTGTGGTAAATACTTTTCATTAAAAAAATGCCACTGAACCCACATGTGGGTCACGGTGCTGTGATCTTGCTGGTGCTTTATAACAGATGGGAAGCTTACAAGAAGGCTGGGTGACTTATTAACCAAGTATGGCAGTCATTTTAACTACAGATGGGTCTGGAAGGCTGATTGGCACTGTGACAGCAGCCTGAGCCCATCAGTGGGGAGATGTAGCGCCCTAGGCATTTCTGACTAGGTCTGCTAGATGCTGTCTGATTATTCTGATCATTTTATAATGATTTCAAATTAGGATTGGCAACAAACCCAGCCTCTACACTTATATTTTGGGGTGCCTAGGTGGGCCAGGTAGTTAAGCGTCTGACTTTGGGTCAGGTCATGATCTCACAGCTTTTAAGTTCGAGCCCCACATCGAACTCTGTGCTGACAGCTCAGAGCCTGGAACCTGCTTCAGCTTCTGTGTCTCCCTCTCTCTCTGCCCCTCCTCCCACTCATGCTCTGTCTCTTTCTCTCTCTCTCTGTCTCAAAAATAAAAAAAACCATTACAAAAATTAAACTTATATTTTGGTGTCCAAAACCACTGCCATTTTATGAAGTATCAACTAGTTAGCAATTCCAAGCTGTGCTTGTTTTTCACTGTGTTCATGTTCATGCAATTATTTATTTACTGTGAGAAACTTTGATACTAGTAGTTTAGTACATTGCAAGCCACAGGAAAGAAGGCTGTTTGAAATAGGCACCTCCTGGGGCACCTGGGTGATGCAGTCAGTTAAGCGTCTGGCTTAGGTTCAGGTCATGATCTCACGGTTCGTGGGTTCAAGCCCTGTGTCGGGCTCTGTGCTGACAGCTAGCTCAGAGCCTGGAGCCTGTTTTCAGATTCTGTATCTCCCTCTCTCTCTGAGCCTCCCCTGCTCGTGCTCTCTCTCTGTGTCTCTCAAAAATAAATAAAAAACATTAAAAAATTAAAAAAAAATAGGTACCTCCTGCATTGATGGTCCTGCCATGATCTGGTGCTGGCCATGACAAGAAGCAGTGTTCAGATTTGTTTGTAACAGCTCAATTCAGATACATGCCAGGTAATGTTCAAGAACCAAGTTGTGTTGCCTTCTCTGTATTCTGTAACCCTACTGTCTTTATATTTCATTGTTAGTATAAACCATAGAGGCCAAAATCACTTTGGCAAAGAAAGACACACACAGTTCTTCTAGAACATAATTAGGCAAAGGCAGTTACCAGTTGATGATTTTTTTTAAATGAGTCATAATAACTTGGTTTTATTTGTAATCAATTGCTAGTGTTTTGTTCTATTCCTTTTCTTCTCATCCACCCAAGGAACTATTCTTTTTATATTTTTCATATTGTTACCAGTCAGCAAGAATGTAGATTCAACTATCCTAGCCTTGTCCTTGCTCCCAGCTGTGTAACCACATGACAGGCTGCAGGTTTCCCTGGGGTAGATCTTATAGGCTTTTAAGGCAAGGCTTTAAAAATTCCCCTGCAGATTAGTGTCCTGTTCTGGATCTTTCTCTGCCTGCAATCCATCCATTTACTTGAATTGCAAATTCTTTCAACAGAGTCTATGATAATGTCTCTTTTTTGGTGTAACTAATCTGATCTGATCCATGGGTCTGACTTATTCTCTATGTTAAAACACTGTGAGACAATGGTACTCGACCGGAATTTGTGTCAGTAATTCATCCTTAGGACACTTTTATAATGACATAAGTGCATGTGAGGTGTTTCTTATACTTCTCATTCCACTTCTGGATGGTGTTTTTTTTTTCTTTTACATTATTCCTATTATGAAACATTCCGGCATTGTTTGGCATTTGAATGAGATCCAAAGGTTATGTGCTATAGAGCGTGCCTTACTATTTTGTCTGATGTTCTAATGCTATTTGGAATGGTTGTTCTCATCTTAGGCCAGTTGGAAGTGAATGATGCTAACACATCTCAGGATTCTCTTTCCAGGCATCTCAGTCAATTGCACAATGAAATAAAAACGAACAGGTGGGGAAGAGGACAAGCCTATGGGGCAATAACATCTGCACCCCAGAGCCCTTCAGAAGCACAGCATTAGCAGAGGCAGATTGTGTGGTGGTAAAGAGGGTGCCACGTGAATCACGAGTGCTAGGTTCCCATCTGCCTCTCGATGGTGGGCACTTGGCATAAGCTACGCTTCAGACGTGTCCACTTGGAGTGATAACAGCACCCCAAGAAATAATTTACATGGTAGAGTGAGGTAAAAATAAACGTGAATTCAGTGGAATGTGTCAAGAAGTTTATGGGGATTGAAGAAAATATAAAAATTGGTACATGTGTGCTGACAACATAAACGGTTAGCCATCCAACTAGTAAATAAACAGAAAGCTTAGTATTCTGAATCAGTGGAAGAGAAGCCAACGTGTTGGTCTTAGGAACATCTTTGAATGCAGCCTCTGTATCCCTTGGCATTGAGCAGCTGCATTTGAGCACGAATATCCTTGTGGAATTCAGTCTTTTGGAAGCAGAGGGCACTGACTTCATGTCCCTCTGTTGGACCTGGTGATGCTCCTGGTGAAGACTGACACCTAAAGAAGAACCCCATTGATTCCACAGACTCTTCCCATCCAACCTTCTTTTTAAAGGTTAGTTGGATCTTTCAAGTCAATGCCACATTTTGATCCCATAGACAAACATCTAAAGGCAAATTTTCTGTCTGAAATATTTAAATTCTTAGGCTTTGGAAATTTTGAGACTTACTGATGTAGGTGATGAGTTAAATGTAGGGGAACAAGTCCTGAACAACTTGTTTTATTGCATCGAACTTCTATAAATCAGCACAGGATCTAGGTTTCCTTATTTATAGAGAAAAGTTGCATGTAGGGACACCAGGTGTGTCTTACTTTTTGGAATGCTGCGACTGGTTTGTAAGTGCTTTTGGGAATTGGGAACTTGAGGATTCCCCAGCCAGTCAGACATATTCTTTGTGTTGGCTATTTACAAATCAGATTGCGAAATCTGTGTATTGGGATAATTTTGTAGAGTGCTCAATAAGATCCCGACCCCTATAACTTTAACTCCGCCCAGTCCCTCAGTCACATAGCTTATCAGCATCTGTTTTTGCTTGCATTCTGATGCCCTTGAAGTTTGAAGGCCTCCCTGGATTTAACCAGGGCTCTTTTAACTTTAGATATAGTCCTCTTTCACACAGAAAATGATTTTCAGCTCATTCTGTAGGATAAGGAAAGGAAGTTCGCAAGCCTTACTCATTTACATGCAGAGAGTATCACAGAGGGGGCATATTCACACCTTCTGGAAGCTGCCTTCTCAAGATTCCCAAGTACATCTTCAATTAGTGTCTCTGAGGCTTGGGTCCACTGCCCATCAGGGGGACCCCTACACCCTTGGCAGTTTCCAAAACCAAATACCGAATAGGATATGTAAGGACGATATTGAACACTAGTTTTTTCTCTTTATAATTTTTTTTAGGATCTCATATTTTGGAAAATAGCAATTATTTTAGCTTCTGTATTTTTGCAGGCTACTTTCTCAAGCCTTTTATTGTATTAATTACTCAGTGCTACACACTATGAAAATGCTTTTCCTGCCAGCTACATTTGACCCTTGAACAGCATGGGTTTGAACTCCACTTATACATGTGTGTTTTTTCTTTTTGAGAAATATAATGCAGTACTGTCAGTGTACTTCATCTTCCTTATGATTTTAATACATTTTTTTCTCTAGGTTACTTTAGTAAGAATATATTCTACAGATAAGATGTACAAAATATTTGTTAATCAAGTGTTTATGTTAGTCAGTGAGGCTTCCAGTCAAGAGCAGGCTATTAGTAGCCAGGTTTTGGGAAGCCTAAAGTTATACACAGTTTTCCAGCTGTGCGGGGGTCAGGCTTCCTGACCCCTGGCTTGTCCAAGGATCAGCTGTACTTATGTTTCCTTATAAATTAGGTCTGCAAAGTTCATCCCAAATCAATGAAAAGTGGAAATATCTATTGAAATTTAAATTTTCTTTTCAAAATGTGTATGTATACTTGTATTTTGTTATTTTGGGGAATAAAGTTTCTTTAAAAATATTTTAAAAGTTTATTTTTGAGAGAGAGAAACAGCATGAGTGGGGGAGAGGGGGAGAGAAAGAGAGAGAGAGAGAGAGCTAGAATGAATATCCTAAGCAGCCTCCACGCTGCCAGCACAGAGTCTGATACCAGGCTCGAATGCATGAAACCGTGAGATCATGACCTGAGCCTAAACCCAGAGTCAGACGCCTAACTGACTGAGCCACCCAGGAACCCCTAAAACTTTATAATCTGTGATGCTCTTCTTTATCCTTACCATCAACCTAGGACACAAAAGTATTTAATTAAACATAACACTTGAAATATTTTGAATGCTTATAATTTAGTACAAGCATTTTTGACTCTGTTAGACAGATAAAATGGAAGATTTTAAGTCACATTTGAATTTCAGTCAACAATGCATTTTTTTTTTAGTATAGTATGCTCCTTGGAGTGTTTTGGAGGGTTAAATATGGTTTTATCCACATTCATGCGTTTGTGCATAATTGTGACACTACATGTATGTGAATTTTGCTTTTTTTTTCTTGTTAGTCTTGCAGCATAATAATATTTTTATTTTGTTACATAGTCTTCCTAGTTATTATTTAATGAATGTACACTATTAACATGAGTTAAATAGTATTCTTATTTAGCAGTTCCCTATTTTGGACGATTAGGAATGTCTCAACTATTTCCACTTAGAGCTATATCTGTAAACCACTCTTTTTTAATTTTTTAAATGTGTTTTATTTATTTTTGAGAGACAGAGACAGTGTGAGCAGGGGAGGATCAGAGAGAGAGGGAGATACAGAATCTGAAGCAGGCTCCAGGCTCTGAGCTAGCTGTCAGCCCAGAGCCCGACATGGGGCTTGAACCCACGAACCATGAGATCATGACCTGAGCCGAAGCTGATGCTTAACCGACTGAGCCACCCAGGTGCTTCTCAAAGGGATTTAGAAAGTAGAACATGGATAGGGATAAATACAAACAGGATTTTCATTCTTTTGTGGTGTTTCCTTATGTTATAGACTTTTTAAAGCCTGATAAATAACCATTTATACAAGCAAATTGTCAATTACCAAGTGTGTAATCAGTAAGCATACGTTTTAAAATCTCAAACACTTAAATTATGAGCATTTATTTCTGAGTTCTATGTCTCCAAGAGTATTTCTTTAACTGTTCATAATTAGATCATCAATCCTAAGTGTCCAGGTCTGTAGGTACCAAGACCTTCAAAGCTTTAGAATCTCATACAGAAAACAACTGACTAACCTGTAAGACTTTAGCTTCAGGGAGACGAGCAAATAAAATGAAAAGAAAATATCTTAGTTGTTAGGGATTTTTATGTTTGCCCTTATGTAGGATTAGATTTAGGTGATATCAAACTGCTGGAGGGGTACCTGGGTGGCTCAGTTGTTTTAGTGTCCAACTTCGGCTCAGGTCGTGATCTCACTGTTCATGAGTTTGAGCCCCGCATCAGACTCTGAGCCTGGAGCCTGCTTCAGATTATGTGTCTCCCTCTTTCTCCTCCCCTCCCCTTCTCACACTCTGTCTTTCTCTCAAAAATTAATAAACATTAAGAAAAATAACTGCTGACCTATTTAGTTCAAAGTCAAACTAACTGCTCTTCTGTTGATTAGTTAAGTGAATTAGAGTTTTGAGAGAGTTAGAAATGGTCTGTGAGCTTCTTTGTTGGTTTTGAAGCCCACTTACCTTATCTTACTCTTGGTTATCATTTATGATAATCTGTAAAACTTTTTATATTCAGTAGGGAACCGTAGAGCCTAGCCGTTGTTGGCTGTATCTGCTTTTTTTAAGTAGGGAAGAAAAAAAAATGTATCAGCCTTAATTGACATTGAAGGGGAAAAAGTAAACAAATCCTTAAGTAGAGTGGATACTTACCTATTGTAACCAGCAGTAATATATACATGACACATATATCAATGTGCATGTATGTGTGTATATGTTCTTAACTTTGCTGCTTTACATGTTAAACACCACCTCCCGGAGTTTCCTAATATATATGAAGACAATGAATCTCAGTTTTCAAGCCAGCGTCATCAGCATCACCTCTGACTCCTTAGAAATGGAGGAAATGTCCCAAACCACACCCTGAACACACAGACTCAGAAACCGAGAGTAGTGCTCAGGTACCTGTGTTTTGGCAGGTGTTTCAGGTGATCTGAGAACGAGTGGGCTAAGATAAGTATGACCAACTTTTTCCTATCTCAACTGGGAACCTTTAGGATGTCTGTTTTTTTAACTGAGATAAAATTGACCTATAATATATTCATTTCATATTGATTAAATATTTGAGTGTATTGCTAAATGATCACAATATGTCTAGTTAACATCCATCACCACACAGTTACAATTTTTATCTTGTGATGAGAGCTTTTAAGATCTACTCTCTTAGTAATTATTAAATATACAACAATATTGTTCATTACAGTCATCATGCTTTACATTACATCCCTAGGACTTAGTATTTTATAACTGGAAATGGGTACCTTTTGGCCCACTCCTCTCCATCTTGCACACCTGCCACCCTGCCTTTGGCAACCACCAACCTGTTCTCTGTATTTAGGATTTCTTTCTGTTGTTTAGTGACATTATATGATATTTGAGAACAATGCTTCTAACGTCTTTCTATGTTAGCTTTGCACAATTTTATCAGTGTAAGGGCATTAAAAAATGGCTACTCAGCTTCAAGACTGGATGAGCAAGGAATTTGTCGGAGGAATCATGTAGCTGAGATAGAATCAAGTGCATTTTTCTTCTTTCATAAAATCTTGGGCTGTAATTGGCACAAAAAGATGAGGGAAGATGATTTTGATGTTTATTCAGATACTTATTTTTTGTAACAGTACATCAAAAATTTGTTTCCTTTTAAATAAACTATTTTTTTTTTTACAAAAGGTTTAGGTTCACAGTAAAACTGAACAGAAAGTACAGAAATTTCTCATACACTCCTACTCACTGCACACGCCTCCCCTCCCCTGCCCCTACCATAGCATCTAAGGCCACTGTGGTACATTTGTTGCAGTTGATGAATCTACATTGACACATCATTATCTGTTACAGTCTGTAGTTTACATTAGGTCAAATTTTGAGAAGTTGTGAATAATATATTAATTATTACAGTGAATATTTATCATTACTGTAGAACATGGTTTTCTAGATAAACTATTTGTTTTCACAAAGGGAAAGCATTTAATTAGGTTTTTGTAAAATTATTTACAAAACCCATTGATGTACAACTATTGAACTACCCTTGTATCCTTGGAATAAATTCCAGTTGATTGTGGTGAATGAAATTTGTCATGTATTTTAGGATTTGATTTGCTAATATTTTCTTAAGGATTTTTGCATCTATGTTCATCAAAGATATTGCCCCATAGTTTTCATTTTGTGTAGTGTATTTATCGAATTTTAGATTTAGGGTAATGCTGGCCTTGTAGAATGAATTTGGAAGCTTTCCTTCCTTCAAACTATTTTTTGAAATAGTTTGAGAAAAACAGGTATTAACTTCTCTTTAAGTGTTTGGTAGAGTGCACCTGTGAGTCCATCTTTACTAAGACTTTACTTATTGAGAGTTTTGAACCCTCGTGCACTGTTACCAGAAAGGCAAACTAGTGCCACCACTCTGGAAAACTGTATGGAGGTTCCTCAAAACATTAAAAATAGAATCACCAATGATCTACTAATTCCACTAATGGGCATTTACCCAAAAACAAAAACATTAATTCAAAAAGACATATGCACCCCTATGTTTATTGCAATATTATTTACAATAGCCAAGATATGGAAGCAACCCAAGTGTCCATTCATAGATGAATGGATAAAGAAGATGTGTTAATTATATATACACAGTCCAATATGACTCAACCATAAAAAAGGATGAGATCTTGCCATGTGCAACAACATGGATAGACCCAGTGTGTATTCTGCTAAGTGAAATAAGTCAGTCAAAGAAAGACAAATATCATATGATTTCATTCATATGTGGAATTTAAGAAACAAAACAAACAACAAATAAAAAAGAAAAAAAGACAAAAAACCAGACTCTCAAATACAGAGAACAAATTGGTGGTTGCCAGAGGGTGGGTGAAAGTAGGTGAAGGGTTGTTAGAGTACAATTTATCTTGATGAGCACTGAGTAATGTATGGAATTGTTGAATCGTTAATTGTACACTGGAATCTAATAGAACACAGTATGTTAATTATGATTCAATTAATAAAAGTATTTAGAACGTAAATCTCCTGAGATCATATGAAAGTTGGATGAACTTGCCTCCACAACTACAATTTTAAAGCATCTTTATAGAGGGTATATTTTATTCTGGCTAGAAAAGTTTTAGGTCTAAACTATGACTTGGATTGCAATTTGTTAGGGAAAGAATCTAAAGAATTGAAGTGGTCATGAGTCAAGATTTAGATTTATTTGGCTATCTTTATAAGCAAGAGGTTTGAGTTGTCTCTTACTCAGATACAGTAAAATTACTGAGTAATTTGAAACGGTGTTCTGACATATTTTTGCTTCCTATATTTAGAAGGATTAAGTTCTCTGAATACATTTTGACCACATGTCAAATTTCTTTCTGTGCTTTTATGAAAGATAATTAAATTTTTTTGACATTTATGTATTTTTGAGAGACAGAGCACAGGTGGGGGAGCGGGAGGGAGAGAGGGAGAGCCAAAGCAGGCTCCAGGCTTCCAGCTGTCAGCACAGAGCCTAATGCAGGGCTTAACTCACAAACTGTGAGATCATGACCTGAGCCGAAGTCTGATGCTTAACCAACTGAGCTACCCAGGTGCCCCTATGAAAATTAATTTTAATACTGAATCTTAGAAAGAAGTCATCTTACTCCTGTTTTCCAATATAAAATGTCATTTAGTCATTTCATTTCCTTCGCATGGAATTTATAGAGAATAATTAAAGGCTTTAATCAGAAACTGAATGTTCATTTAACACATGAAGTCATAGCTTGATAGCATTTCATTTTGCATGCATGGGTTAACTGTAAGTTTACTAAAATGCCTTTTTCTTTCTAGAGTGTTGTTATAGCACATTTTTCTCACTTCCAGAATGACTTCATCAGTTCAAAATATTTCTATCTCGATGTGCTTTTTGTCTCCAACAGCCTTCCATTTGTATTAATTATACTAAAATGATTAAAAACATGTAGCCACTTGCAATGTTTTCTTTTTGATTTCTAGCCATTCATGAAAATGTACCCCTATGTAGGATCCCTGGAATCTTACCAGAAAAAGACAAGGTGTACTTAGAAAACAAACAATAAAAAGGTAATTGGTAAGATAAAAGAGTTCTGTAACTAAAGAATGTTAGTTGTAAGAAGGCAGTAAATCCTGCCAACTGGGAGAAAACCTGGGGCTTGAGCAATCAAAGAGAAGTGGGCCCTGTTTGCATTGCATATTGGGCAGGATTTAGGAGTAGGAGGGAGGCAGACATTGAAGGTTCTTTATCCTGGAGTTGCATCCAGGGTTTTATTCTTGGAAAGAACCACGAGGATTTTTTTCTGCAGAGATCACCTTGGGCTCATGCCATTTCTTTTGAGTGAAACCAACCCCACAACCCTAATTTGAAGAATCAAATCATGATTCCTTCCTCAGTCAAAGATAACTGTTGACAGAAAAGTGAAACGCTTCTGAAGTGCCTGGTGCAGCGCTGAGGTGTCTGGGAATACTCCGTATGGGATGGTGACCAGCTGACCTGAAGGGATCCTCTCTGTGGGGTTCTCTGAATTGGAGCTGCACAGGGAGGAAGCTCACTGAAGAGCTGATGACATTTTGAGGGACCTTGAACTATTAGTGGTGTGGGTATCTCCTGAGGACTGCTGACCTTGAAAGTGAGTGTCTCAGATCTTATGTTTTCTGGTAGCTTTAGAAAAACACCTTATCATTGAAGACAGTTGCACCTGCCCCTTCCTTGTAAAAGCCCTATTTTAATGTAGCTAACATTTCAAGATAAGCTTGAGAAGTGGTTTGAGAGGAGGTGTCTGAGGACCTTGAGTGTGAGGCTAAAGAACTTGGAGTTTATGCTGACTTTCCCTTAACCTAAACATTATAAGGTATTTTATTAAAATTTTTTTTGCTTATTTTTGATACAGAAAGAGACAGAGCACAAGGGGGGGAGGGGCAGAGAGAGAGGGAGATGCTTAATCTGAAACAGGCTCCAGGCTCTGAGCTGTCAGTAACAGAGCCTGACGCAGGCCTTGAACCCATGAACCATAAGATCATGACCTGAGCTGAAGTTGGACGCTTAACTGACTGAGCCACCCAGGCACTCCAGGTGTTTATTTTAAAGCTGTGTGTGCAGCTAGATTAGCATAATGCCTTATTAAAAGAGGCATACACATTTTGAAGATTATCAGCCTACAGTGATGTTTAAATACTTAGTGTATTCATTACATTAATGTAGTGGACTCCAGTGCAAATCAAGTGGAGTTTGTCACAGACCTGGCTTTGCAGTAGCTATTGAAATCATATGAATATTTTATCCTGGTCAGGGTAGTGGTATGCTAAATATTAAAAAAGGACAATGCTAAAACGTTGTGTCTGAAAGGGTTATGTGGTTGGGAACACACCAACAGTCTGGGCACAAAATCGGCATCATCTGCTTCTGGCCCTGTCTACTTCTAGGCGTTCTTCATTATCACATCTCCAGAGTGGGCTGGCGAGGTGGTGGCTGGGAGCCGTTATCTATGAGCTGCATGGTCGTAGATAATGTATCGGGGGATAACCTACTTGCTGATATTTGAGCAGTTCCTTCTGTGAAATCAAAAGCCAAATTCAGATTTGGGTAAGGAGAGACTTCATTCAAAAAGGCTTATGGTAGTGGGAAGGACATCCTGGCTATGAGATCTGTCAGCATCTTGGAGGTCAAGAAGAGAGGGCTTTTCCTTCATAGATGCTGGTAAACAAGGAAACCAGGTGTGGGAAGCGGGATGAGCAGGTGGCATCATGGGACTGTCATCAGTTGCTGGGGAGTGTGTTTCCCTGAGCTCAGTCTGTTCTCAGGAGGTCCTTTAAGGAGTGGGGGGTTCTACTCATGGGTGAGTCATATCAAAGGCCCTATGGGGAGGGTAGCCAGCTGAAGTTCATTCAAGTGAAGAAAGTGGTTATTTTGTCCCGATTGGCCAGTGAGGACAAACAGTTCTGTTAATAATTTATGAGACAAAGAATGGGAGCATGGAGGATCTTTGTGTCACCTTGTGATTCGTAGATAAGAAGAACATCTGAGAATTTCATCCAAATTGTAGAGGGAAGGAGATTCTTTGCAGTGAACCTTTTCTTGGAGCACAAAAGGGAGGAGGTTCTTTTTCCTTTCTTTCTTTTGACAATAAATGTATTTTAATAACATTATTCTGATAACTACTTGTACATGCACTTAAAAGTAACTTTGAACCCCTGGGCTCCATAACCAATTGAGTACTGAACCACCCTTTCCAGAACATGAGCAACTCTGTTGATAACAAAAGTTTGCAAATATCACCGTCAGAGACAGGTTATTTTACACTGTACTTGGAAAAATAACTAAGGATTTAAATTGTTCATTTTACACATGTACATTGGTTCAGATTTAAATGCTCAAATTAAACAGAGAGACTTTACACATAAATATTATATCATTTATAGTTATGTCATATCTATTTTCTTAATTTTTTATGTTTTATTTATTTTTGAGAAAGAGGGAGATACAGTGTGAGCAGGGGAGGGTCAGAGAAAGAGGGAGATACAGAATCTGAAGACAAGCTCCAGGCTCTGAGCTGTCAACTCAGAGCCTGACACAGGGCTTGAACCCACAAACTGTGAGATCATGACCTGAGCAGAAGTTAGACGCTTAACTGATTGAGCCACCCAGTTGCCCCATATGTTATATCTGTTTTGAAAGGATAATGTTTGAAAGTTTGATTTTGCATCCATGACCCAAATCAGTTTCTTACTCCGTGTATCCCTAAGTGTGACTAAGATCCCAGTGTCCTCATGGATGGGGTGTGTCATAACCATTGTTGTTTTCTGGGAGCACAGAGCTCCCCTGAAGTTCTCTATTGTCACCTTATTTATGTGAAAGGCATATTTCTGGGATTTCATGAATCACCCGAATCATCAACAGTTTTTGAGTGTCTGCACTGTGCTGGGCTCGGGGTTATGGAAAAAATGAGTAACAACCCGTGACCTTTTCCCTCCATGTCTGAATTGACTCTGAGAACACCTTAGGGAGGTAGTTAGATGCAGTTGACTCTGAGACTGTGTTTGAGACCATCCAAGGATCAAGGTATCTGGGCTCTGGGCAGCCATGTGTGTTCTTTCTTCTCTGAAGTACCCCCTTCTTCCTACGTGTGCATTATCTACAGAGGAAGCGGCAGGGTGCACATTTCTGGGCAAATCCTGGAGCATTATGTATTTTCTCAGTAGAGAGCAGAGCATGAGCTCTTAGCTTAATTTTCAGTAAATATTTAGGCTTTTATTCTGTACCTGATGTGGACAATGTTGATTTATGACTAACTATGTAATTCTTTTACACAACCCTAGAAAGACCCTGATTGATATCAGCTACTGATGTGGTTTAAAGAGCTACAACAGTGCCAATCTGTGATAACTTTGTCCGTGTGCAGTGGACTCATCAGTTGGTGTGTAATTTGAAGCCTCGGCTCTCAGTAGTATATATAAATGGATGATGGAGTTGGAGTATGTCTTTTGGTCCTGACACTTAGATTCCGAAGTCCTAGACCTCTTTGAGTTCCTGGTGGGGGATAAAAGTATTGAGGAATTGCTTTTAATAAAGATGCCTATGCCTTTAGTTGGACAGATTGGATGTGAAATCTCTAATGACATTAAAATTTTACTGACTAGATTACTGGATTGTTTTAAAGGCTCTAACTCAGGAACAACAGGTTGGCAGAGATGCACAGGGCAAGGTATGTGGGCAGGGGTGGAGCGCCCATGCTGTCTGGGGGCACCACTCACTCAGAACCTCCTTGTGTTCACCAACCTGGAAGCTCCCTGAACCCTGTCCTGTTGGGTTTTTATGGAGGTGTCATTGCATTGACATGATTGATTAAATCATTGGCCATTGGTGATTAAGGCAATCTCCAACCCCTTCCCCAACACCCAGAGGTTGAGGGTAGAGCTGAAAGTTCCAGACCTCCAGGCACCTGATTGGTTCCCCTGGCAACCAGCCTCCATCCCTAGGGGTTTCCAAACCAGTAACATAAACTCTGGTGTGTTTGTGAAGGCTTGTTAGGAATAACAAAAGACACTCTACTCTGTCTCTCTTATCACTTATGAAATTCCCATGGTCCTAGGAACTCTGTACCAAAAAAGGGACAAAGACCAAATGTGTGTTTATTATAAATCACAGTATCACAGTAAGGTAAATAATTGGACTAAAATCACGTGAGAACCCACTGGATTTGTAAGGACTCAAGTCCTCACTGCCCATCATAAAGGCAGTGGTGGAGGGTCAATTCTTGACACAGAAGGGTCATCTTATTTTCTTCTTCAATAAAAGGATGCTTTTGTAGAAGAATCAATTGAGATTTACTTTTTAAGACATTTTATGTGTATGTTTGTTGGAAAAGTGGGGATGGGAGGCTGAAGTTCTGGAGCTGCAGCCTCAGGAAAATGAAGAGCTTCCAGTCACTCTTGAACTTATCTTCATCCCCTGAAGGTGCAGATGGATTGGGAGGGTGCACGGTTTGAGGACTTATGTTGTTAAAATGGGAACTTTGCTGCATTTCTAACCATCTACTTTCTTTTCAACTTCTGATCCAAACCAGAATGGACTTGTTCCACTTTCCATGCCTATAAAGTCAAACCTATAAAGTAGAAATAGGTTTATGCCTATAAAGTAGAAATTTTAGCAAAAAATACAAGAAATGAAGGGTCTATAAACTAAGATTTTAACATCTCACCTGTATGAAGAATTGACCAAAGCACACAACTTTTTACTTCTTGGAATTAAATTTTCTATGTTTAGTTCCATACTGAAATAAAGATGGCTCCCCTCATCCACAAACATGGTGCATCAACAGCCAAAGGAGCAAGAACATTACAATATACGTAGAATACAGTGATTTTCATCTCACAGAGATTGCTAAAATCTAATTTGTTTGGTTCAGCAATACTGTTGCCAAAGAGGCATCATGTGGACCATTAAGGCACTACTGAAATCTCCAGCTGCTCTGGTCTGAGGTTGGGGGCTCAGTGGAGTTGTGGAGTTGTGGTTTGTGAGTTCTGCAGAGTGTTTGTTCAGTGTCATTACTGTTCCCCGGGCATGACGTCACCTTTCCCCAGAACCCTAGAGGCAGGTGTCTCAGGCAGCTGCAGACACGGCAGCCTGACTGGTCACCCCACACTGAGGTCGGCTGTACTCTAAGGAAAGGGTACCATTCCTTGAAAATCTCTTGGAAAGAGTTCTGTGCAAGACAAAATCCACACAGCTCTGAATCCCTTCCACAGGTGATACTGGTGTATCTTTCTATCTAGGTGTTGAAGGGCAATGTGGTACAGTGGAAGGAACACTGGTCTTTACCGTGCTCCCCCTGTGCTGGCCACTTAGCAGCTGGGATGTGCATGTTAACCCTTGGTGCCTAAACCTGCATCATAAGTGGGACAAGGGTGCCTGGCTGGCTCAGTCGGCAGAGCGTGAGGCTCTTGATCTCAGGGTCAAGAGTTCAAGCCCCATGTTGGGTGTAGAGATTACTAAATAAACTAAGAAAAAGTGAGGGGGGGCTACAACAAGACCCACCTCACAGGGTTGTTGAGAGAATAAAATTAGATAACTCATGAAAATCTGTTTTAAACTATAAAACTAAATGTCAGTTGTTATTCCTGCACTTTTGCCTAATGACTTCTTTTACTCAGCACTTTGTACTGTGATGCTTTTCCCTTCTGAAATTCTGCAGGTAGACTCTAGCTTTTTTTAGGATCAAAATATTTTGAGTTTTGTTTGAGGCTACATATCTGAATGTGTGTGTGGTGAGTGTGTAATATTCTTTTCTGTACCTTTTCTCAAGCAAATGCAGAGCACACCAGAATGCTGGCACAGTTTCTTCTTCTTTTCTTTTTAAAATTTTTATGTCTTTATTTTATTTTGAGAGAGACAGAGTGAGCTGGGGAGGGGCAGAGAGAGAGAGGGAGACACAGAATCTGAAGCAGGCTCCAGGCTCTGAGCTGTCAGCACAGAGCCCAACATGGAGCTCGAACCCACGAACCGTGAGATTATGACCTGAGCGGAAGTCGGACGCTTAACTGACTGAGCCACCCAGGTGCCCCTGGGCACAGAGTTTCAATAGAACTTTACATCAGTAATTTCAGTGGCAAAGAAGTGGCCCAGTTCTTTATGAAATGAATATTCTAACATAACCAACCCTAGCAAATGTGGATTCTGATGGCTTTTATGTTTTGTGGAACCCCACTGACTTGGATTTCCCCCAAACCTACTTCCTCTACTTGCAGGGTAAACCAGAGCGAGTTAATACAAAAGATGCAAGTCTGGTAGTGTATATCATATACTTAAAGCCACTGTCACAATATGTGTTCTGGATTTATTCAGTTTTGCGGAAACTCCGAGGGAAAGGATTTGTTTTTCTTTGTGGCTGGCTTCAGTCTTTCCTTTCATAATTAAATGATACTTCTGAGCCCCTGTCATCCAAACAAAAAAACTGCTTTCTGACTTACCTAAATACAGAGAGGA
Source organism: Suricata suricatta (assembly GCF_006229205.1). NCBI lineage: Eukaryota > Metazoa > Chordata > Mammalia > Carnivora > Herpestidae > Suricata > Suricata suricatta. Next base: position 58,718,241 of record NC_043713.1, on the reverse strand, counting down.
ATCAGAGGGATCTTTAGTGACCTCCCCCAGATTTTGGCAGGACTAAAGTTTCAACTCACGAGTATTAAATTTGGGTCTCTACAAGTTTGAATGTTCTGTAATGCCATAGTGTAGAAGAATGTCTGTGAAAGGAATCTACTGACAGGGCACCTGGCTGGCTCCGTTGGTGAAGTTTCCAACTCTTGGTTTCAGCTCAGGTCATGATCTCACAAAGCAGGAGATGAGCACAAAGCCTGCTTGAGATCCTCTCTCTCTCTTTCTCTGCCCCTCCCCCACTCGTCCTCTCTCTAAAGAAAAAGAAAAAGAAAAAAAAATCTACTGACTATTGTCCAGTCAACTCCATAATAGTCTATGTAAATTTTTAAAGCTTTTTTTTTGAAAAACTGGACCCAACGGTTTTTTTGAATGTTTTACTTTGGAGAAGCAAAAACATTTTCTTACCCACTAGATTCTTATATATTATTTTATTCAGATACTTAAATTTGATCTGTTATTTTCATTTTATTGTCTTCCACCTCCCTCCCCACTCTCCCAACCTCTGAATTCCTGAAGGTTGACAATCTAATAGCATCTCCTGGCATGTTTTCTTGCACTTTGAGAACAAAGAAAGCTTGTAACAATATTTTGAAGTGTAATGATAATAGTGAACAGCTTCAGTGAGTGTTTTTGAGGAGCTGTGCACTGTTCTAAGCCCTTTGCGTACATCTAAGCCTCACAACAGCTATGGGGAATGCACACTATTAACAAGTCCCTCTTCCTTCCCTTTTGAAATGTGATCTGTCTTTAAAATAATTCAAACAGCATTTTTATCCATTCCCTTCCACTTCCTCCCATCCCCTCAAAAAAGGGTGTATGAAGTCACAACAATCAAGTTTGGAGGACAAAACCACCAATAGGTGTTGGATGGAAAAATGTTATTCTACCGTTGAAGATACTCCGGCTCATCAAAGGATTTAATTGACATGAAACATTAACAGGAAAAAATCAAATGTAATTTCCTATGTACAGGGAATCCACATAAAAATGAGATTTTAAAGATCGTTGAGCAAAATGAGGACTATATGTCATCCTGAACTAAGGAGATTGTAGGAGTCTGGGACTACAGAGAGAAGGAAAGCAGTTTACAGGAAGATGACCAGTAAATGTTTGGTAAACAGATGTTCGCTGGGCCTCTCCTAAACGGTGGGACATAGAGAGGAAGTTACTGAGTTCCTCGCTGTCTGCCACGTCTGGTTTGCTTTATACTGTGGTTATCTATGGTGATAGCTCTCTTCCAGGTCTGTTGAAATTCTCTTAGGCAGTTAGAGGGAAGGTCGGGAGTCTCTTTCTGAGTCTTTTGGGCCTTGATTGTGTTCGGCTTGAAATAATCTACATGTCAAAGTGGCACATCTTGTGGTGACTCATTCTGAACCTCTACACATGTCAACCAAAAATGATTTGTCAAACTGAAACTTTACCTGTTTTAAAGGACTGTCCCTAGTGGTCCACCTTCTTGGGGCACAGGATACCCTCTGTTATGGTTTGTTTGTGGACAGCATTGTAGTAACTCTCTCCATTCCCAAGAACTGGCAGACTTTGCTGGAGCAGCATTTATAGGAACTCCTCCTGAAAGTCATTCCTAAGTCAATTCCTTTCTGGGATGTCTCAGGGAAATCTGCCACCATCATCTCCAGACTTGTTTGTGAAGGCCCTCCTTGTATGTCACCCTCCTTATCGTTTATGCGTGAGAGAGAAGACTGGATAGGCCCCGTGGTTGAGTGGTCATGAGGAGATGGCTGTTGATAAAAAAGCTGCCATATGAGTGTTGGCTTAAAGCAGCATTTTCCAGATATGTTTAGGCACAATGACCAAAAGATATTTTTTTAAATTTCATTTTAGAGAGTGAATGTGTGAGCAGGGGAGAGGTGCAGAAGGAGAGGAGGGAGGGAGGGAGGGAGGGAGGGAGAGAGAGAGAGAGAGAGAGAGAGAGAGAGAGAGAGAGAATCTTAAGCAGGCTTCACATTCAGTATGGATCTGGATACAGGGCTCAATCCCACAACCCTGGGATCATGACCTGAGCTGAAATCAAAAGTCGGACGCTCAATCGACTGAGCCACCCAGGTGACCCCTCAAAAGACATTTTTTAAATGGATTCATGAATGACTTTTCCTCCCATGTGCCAAAAAATGAAGCTTGAATTTTTCAAATACGTTTCAGTCCTTTCGAGACGCCCTTGGAATGACCTAATCGGTCAGATAACCCTATAGCAGAGGCACTAGATGTTCAGGAATCTGTGTGTTCCATTAGGCCACAGCTACTTCCAGCTGAATCTTGCCTGGAGGGAGGATCAATCTAAATGCTTTGCTGGTTGTTGTCCAACACAATTTTGCTTATATTTTATAATATGGTTTTTATGCAGTTATGGAGCTTTATGGCTGAATCTTAAGAAGCAGTGCCATTCAATGAAATATTTCCCAGTTCAGGCCATTGCAGGACATGTGACACTGGGATACTGTTCTGTGACCATGTTCTGATGACCACAGGGTCTTGTGGGTCAGACTCAAGCACCATGAGGATGATTGGGTCCATTTTGTTAAACCCTCACACCTAAAGCCTGCTAAGCCGAGAAGAGGCTGGGGAGATTGAGATACTCAGCTTGAGACCCTTGCCAAGCGGCCGTTCTCAGTGTGGGAGTCCGCTGTGCTGATGATGTTAAATGCTGCAGTAAGTTGCCGCATCAAGCTATTTCTTACACATGCCTAGAAGCATTTTGCACATGGGGCATATTCCTACCAAGGCACAATAGCTTGGTTTCTGTCTGGTGACAGGCCAGAGAAAGAAGTTTGCTTTTCAAGTGTCCTTCCACTTGGACACTGTCAAACAAGGGATGTGGGTCTATTTTGGTTTGTAGTGTTTTGGCCCAGAACTGGAAATTTTGGTTGCATGTTTCACAAGTAAAATCTTAATTACAGAAAGTGGATGATTCACTGGCACTTCCTTAGTCATGGCAAGGCCTGGGGTCCAGATATCACTTCTTTTCCATTCCCTGGCCCTGCTTTCTTCCGTACTGGTATCATTCTTAGTTAAGCTTTTTCTTGCCAAATGAGGCAAGGGGCAATTCCCGGCTAATGGACATAGATCTAGTGACTCCCATGAAAACAATCTCTTTTCCACCAGCTCTTAACAAAAGTCCTGGATACAGTGCTAATGGACTTGCTGGGATTTCAGTGGGAATCAAGTGTGAGGGGGCTGGGGTGGGGGAAACTCATTGGCCAAACCAGATCACAGCTAGGACTGGAGGAAATGGTCAACCACTTTTGAAATCTATAAACTATGTTGGAGGAGAACATTCCCCAAAAGGAGGAGGTGCAGTTATGCTACAGCAACACACGACCCCAAGGTCCCAGTGGTTTTCAACAACAAAGACACATCTCTTGCTGGCCCTACATGTTCACTGCCGTTTGCTGCAGTTCTGTCCTGAGGTCTTGTCACTGTGGGAAAGCTGATGAAACAGCCCATAGGGCATTGCTTGCCTTGTGGCAGAGAAAGAAGGTGGCCAATCACTCAGTAGTTCTTAAAGCTTTTGCTCAAAAGTGCACTGTTCTCTCATATGGCTGTTCAAGCAAGTCACAAGGTCAAGCCTGGTATCAGTACAGTGGATCATGCAATTCTCCCTACGGTAGGGCCTTCTGGGGCTGCAGCCATGATTATGAACAATCTGCTAGAAAGGCAGTCAAAAAATGGTAGCCAGCAATGCCCAAATGTGTGAGAGAAGGGCCCTCACACACCCTGCGGTGCTGGGCTGAATGGTGCAGGCCCACAGCAGGCTCTGTTGCAGCGGACCCATTGGCTAAAGTCAATTCTGGGGCCCACTCTTGAAGAGCATGTGGACCAAGCAAAGCAAGTGTGCTGAGTCGTGAAGAATGAAAGTACCTGAGATCTTGTCAGGTAAGAAGTCTCAGGAAGGTGGTATAGCTAGTTGTGGGAAAGAAGGTGAGCATCTGTTTAGTGGGAGAGAATCAGTAATACCAGGAGGTTTAGCGAGGTGCTTTTTGGGATCCTTTTAGGGAACATTGCCTGGGACCATGGCAGTCCCAGCTAAAACTTCATGAGTACTTGTCCAATACTTTGAAAGGCCGAGAAAATAACTTTTATAATACATGCTGTGAAGTCTGGTCCTATGACTTTGGCTTGCCAATGAGCTCCTTTTGCCTTGCCTTTCCTCATGACTTTTCTTTCTGGAGCTACTCTGATGTGGGTCCTGAGACACCCTCTTCTGTAGAAGGAGAGGTGAGAGAATGGAGATGCTAGCACTTTCTGTGTAACAGGTTAGCTGGATACAAAACAGTTACATGACTTTCTCTATGTCACAAACTCAGCATGAATGTTTGGTTTACTTAGATTTTTCTTTTGAATATCCAGAGGTATCACTCTCAGAAAATGGCTGCTTGAGGAAAGAGAATCCTCCAGCTGGGTATTGTGGGAGCTAAAAAAAACCTGCCAATTACCTTGGATATTACCTATTCAGATTTGCATGTTAGAAATTAGGACAGAGAGGCTCACCAAGGTGAAGAGATCTATCGAGTTCCACCCAGCTGGTTGGTTCCAGAGTCAAACTGGATCCTCAGTGAAGTTTGCAGCTGCTGCTGGTCTAATCCCCCATCCCCTGTAAGTCACCATGTAGACATATTAGGTGACTCTTAATTACGTTTATAGCAATGGCAATACTTTAGTTGTCCAAAGAGTGGTGAGGTAATTATATATTAATGTATATATTGAGCCCAATCCCCTTCTTTCTGTTTAGAACAGGAAGAACATAGGATTCAATTTTGGCACACACTGGTATCTAAGGACCTCTTGTTTCCAAGTCACAGCTGTCTAACTCGGGCTACTTTAGACAGAGAAGAAAGCTTTGGAATATTTGTGTGATTGCAGGAAAATCAGGAATATAGTTGGCATCAGGGTAATTAGAACCAGGAATTCCAATGCCACCTGAATTGTCCTTTTATTTTGGGTTTCTTTGCTTCCCTCTATTTTCCCAGATCAGTACACTTCATTTGGAAGTCTAAAAACTTGGCTAAACCATTCACAGGACACTGTACTTCCTAGTTTTTCAATGGAGCCTCTTTTCCCAATGATAACTCAAAAAATGCCAGGGAAGGACTCTCACTGGTCTTCTGTGGGTCAGGGGTCTTCCCTGGCCAAGGTGTACTAGAATTGGGGCAGTCATTAGGAAGAAATGTTTGGGGAGGCTCTGAAGGGGACATTCCCTGAAACAAAAGGTGGAAGATGAGGGGGAAGGTGTAGAAGTAAACTAGATTTCTACTACATGATGTCATGGAATTGTTCCCCTCTGTGGTTTTGAATATAGAGGCCATGTGTTCTGTAAGCTTCATATTTAATAATCAATGTTTAATTAAATGTCTAATCCATAATATTCAGTAACTTTAGAAGGCTTTTTAAGTATGTTTCATGCCCTTGAAATTATTTCTATTTTAAATATCAAAGAGTTTTTATTTGTCAGAGTGCTGGAGACAGGACTGGCAAGGTTCATTTACTAAGAATCCATCCAACAAGCCAAACCATATGCTTCAACTGTTAAGACACTTAGAATTTGAAGTTAAACAATAATTTTATGGAGAACATTGATCCACGTGAGCTAAGCCTAAGCCAAATAAAGAATACATGACATATTATAAAATAAAAACTTAATTCTTTTGATTATCTCTTTATAACAATATCTTCATTTTGTTTGCTGAGTCATTCTTCCTTTCTTCTTTTTTCCTTTCTTTCCTCCATTTTTTTTATTTTGAGAGAGAAAGAGAGAGAGAGAGAGAGAGAGAGTGCATGTGCATACGCATGGGAGAGGAGCAGAGGAAGAGAAGGATAGGGAGAGAGAGGATCCCAAGCAGCCTCCACACCCAGCACAGAGACCAACATGGGGCTCAATCTCACAACCGTGAAGTCATAACCTGAGCTGAAATCAAGAGTCAGGAGTAGGGGCACCTGGGTGGTTCAGTCAGTAAAATATTGAACTTCACCTCAGGTCATGATCTCATGGTTCATGGGTTTGAGCCCCACATAGGGCTCTGTGCTAACAGCTCAGAGCCTGGAGCCTGCAGCCTGCTTTGGATTCTGTGTCTCCCCTTCTCTCTGTCCCTTCCCTACTCATGCTCTGTCTCTCAAAAATAAATAAACATTGAAAAGAAAAAAAAAAAGAGCATAACTGGCTGAGCCACCCAGGTGCTTCTCACTGAGAATTTCTAAAATGACGATGATCAGGACATGTCCTACAACACCTGTAATCCCGTCAGCACTTCTGTGTCATGGGTCTAGAAAAATAGCAGAAATAAGGAAAGCAGTGAATGGGATGTCAAGGAATTTTAAAAGGATTTGGTTTTCACTGAAAAAGACAGGTCCTTGACCTATTTTTAATTCACTTTCAAAACACATTGATGTATGGTTTCACATCTGATAGCTTCTAATTAGGGAAGGCCAATAGAAGGCATAGCTTGGCTCAGTTAGAAGGAACCCAAAGTGGGCTTCAGTATGGTGAACCTAACTCAGCGTGGGGGTGCCACTTAACCTTGGGAAGCTTGTGAAGAGGCTGAACGAGACCCAGACCCTATGTGCTCCTAGACCCCAGGGGATGCTTCCATCATTAGGTATTCTCCAAATGTGCACCTCTAGCCCCGAAGGCTGTCCCACCTGGAGTGAACTCTTTTGAGTTTGTATGGCCACCTGAGCTTACACTGCTCATTTCTACTTGCCTTTGTATGGGCCCAGGTGCCCAAGGCACTTTTTGGAAAATTACAAAAGTGAAAATATGGTGAGCATGTCCCTGGACAGAATCACAGGGGGCGTCATGATATACAAGGAAACACCTTTTGATGGGATACATTTGAAACTCTCAGTGGGCAAAACAGACCTAAAATGCTGTCGTCCTTGGCATTTAGGATAGAAGCTGGCTGAGTTTCTGCCAGCTAGATCATCTAAATCATCACTTTAGTTTCAAGAGACATTTGACTCTTATTACATGAATATTTTTATGATAATTAATTCCATTACTTCTTAAAAAGCATTCAGACAGAAGGAAAAATCAAATGGAACAATCACTTGAAACATCAGTTGTTTTAGCAAGACAATCAAATGATTGTGAATTTAGGGTAATGGGTGTATTCAATTAAAAACCTCATTCTTATCAAATAATTATGGAAACTCTCCTAAGTCTAAACTTTTATATGTTCCCCAAAGAGCAATGTGCAACTTACTGTATGGGTTGGTGAGGAAAAACTGGTCAAGGTATTGATGCTTCAACTTTCCATTTTACTCATATCTGTTGAAAGCTTTATATTGATGTATTTTAAAACACCCTTAATTTTCTTAATATACAAATAATAATTAAGAACTTTATTGATAAAAACTTCACAAACAAAGTATAAAGGCAAATGATATACTAAGAAAAAACATTTTTAGGGCATGTATGTAACAAAGTTTCACTTTCCATAATGTATAAGAGGGTATAACAATTCAGCTGGAATAAAAAAGAAAAAGCCTACAAGAAAAATGGAAATGATACTTACCAACAACTTACAGAAGAAGAAGTACAAATTACCAATAAGCAGTACAGAAATAAAATTTAACTCATTACTAATTAATCTCATTACTAATAAAAACATAAATTTAAATGATAACAAGATCCCATACCTCACCTCTTGAAAAATAAATGACACAAAATAAATGGACTCATTAGGTGGCTCTGAGGATGCATTTAATAAGGAACTTCTATATGGAGCATATGTTTTTCACCTTGTTTATACAGAAAAATGTGGAGTTATCTATCAAAATTTAAAATATGTCCATTTTGGGGGGCACCTGGGTAGCTCAGTTGGTTGATGTCCAACTCTTGATTTTGGTTCATGTCATGATCTCACAGTTCCTGAAATCAAGCCCCTACTCAAGCTCTGTGCTGAGAGTGTGGAGTCTGATTAGGATTCTTTCTCTCCCTCTCTCTCTGCCCCTCCCCTGCTCACATGCCCTCTCTCTCTCAAGAATAAAAAAAATTTAAAAAACTTTTAAAATATGCCCATTTTTCATCCACTAGGATGTTAACCTACAGAAATACTGGCTCATATGAAAAGAGACATGTGTATAACATGGTTGAATGCAGTACTGAAATCTGAGGTCCGGTCATATGATACTAGTTCCATAAATCATGGTAATTGTGGAAACTATGCAGTCTTTTAAAAAAGAATACAATGCATATTTATGTACTAACATAATAAATTGACTGTTTACTGAAAAAGGCAAGTCATAGAACATAGCTTGTAAGATATTCTTGTTTTTACAAAAAAGAAACTGGTTTGGAAGACAACACACTAAAAGTTAATAATGAGGACTTTGAGGAATGGAATTCAAAGTAGGGGGTAGGGAACTTTCTTTTTATTTTTTGAATTTTTTAATGTTGGAACATTTAATATAGAGCATTTTGTTAGTTTGTAAGAAAAAATAGAAAATTGGAAAATAAACATTGGGGGAGACAAAGGTCACCCATAATTCCAGCACCTACATGTAACTATTTTTAACATTTTGGGATAATACTTTCATGTATATATTTCCGTGTGTGTGTGTATGTCTCTTGTCTTCAGATGATTTTCCCCTGCGTCAATATTTTTTGAAAAATCTTATTTAATAGTTTATGATATCCTACACCAGAGCAATATCGTAATTAATTTAATTATCCCATATTGTTGGATATTAATGTGTTTCTAGTTTATAAGTATTACAGATTCTGCCGAGATTATCATTCTGACACATAAATCTCTACCTACCTCTCTGGTTATTTTCTTAAAAATTCTGAGAAGTAAATTTACTGAATTAAACTATGTGAGCATTCGTTTAATTTTCATAATTTTCAATTTTATAATTTCATTTTCATTACATAATTATAATTATAATTTAATTTTGAAAATCATTGAACAGAATACTGTGAGGTAAAAAATAAAAGGCTCTCATGTTTCCTTTGTCACCAACATGTAGCGTTTCCAACAATGGGAAAAACATAGATATTCACAGATATCTCCAGAAAACAGCCAAGTGAGTCAACTATTTCTGATTTAGGAATATTCATCTGCCATAAAACAAACAGTATTTCCAACCTTTTAATACAAAATAATCTTTCTTAGGCATAAACAAAGGTGTTTGTAATATAAGAAAACAGGTATTAGAGGGGTGCCTGGTGGCTCAGTTGGTTAAGCATCTGACTCTTGGTTTCTTCTTTGGTCATGATCTTATGGTTCAGGAGTTCAAGACCCACATCTGGCTCTGCACTGACAGTGAGGAGCCTGCTTGGGATTCTTTCTTCCACTCTCCTGGAACCTCTCCCTCTCTCTCTCTCTCTCTCTCTCTCTCTCTCAAAATAAATAAACTTAAAAAAGGAGAGAGAGGTAGTATATTCACATGAAAATGAACTGGAGCATTTTGGAATGAGACAAGTTATGCAAGGGGAGAGGTCAGTGAAGATGATTTGACTAGTGGTAGTAGGTTTGTTTTGCTCATAAATAGTTTCTGCACTCCTCAAACTGTAAGCCAGTTCTGGCCAAGCCTTGTGTTTTGTCAGAGGGCTCCCAGCTGAGTGCTTGCACTGTCCTAAGTTCTGGACTCAATCCCTCTCCATCTGGGATCGGCACACCTTTTCTGTGAAGGGCCGGACAGTCAATATTTCGGGCTTTGCACACCACACAGGCTCCATTGCAAAGACTCTATTCTGCTGCTGTAGCAAAAAAGCAGCTGTAGACAATAACAAAAGGAAAGAGCAAGGCTGTGCTACCATCAAGTTTATTTATGAACGCTTAACTCTGACTCTCATATAATTTTCACATTTCATGAAATAGTCTTTCGACTTTTTCCAATCATTTAAAAATGTAAAAATCATTTTTAGCTTGCAGGGCGGGTTTGGCCCGCGGGATGGAGTTTGCAGACACCTGTTCACAGAAAATGGAATGGGAACCTCTTCCAAGGAAAGGATGGAATTGTCTTGCATTCAAAAGAAAGGTCCTGCACTGGAGACAGACTTAACTCACTAGCTGTTTCTGTCTGGCATGATCCTAGAGGAAAAACCTTGCAGCCTTTAGATGTGAAACCTTTCTCAGACAAAGCCAGTGAAAACCGGTTGCTGGCTCTCATCTCATCCTCCTGGGGGATAGAGGAGGGCAGAAGCAGGTTTCCAATGTTGGGGGCAGTGGGGCAGCCGGAAACACAGGAGCATGAATGATTCCCATGTCAGTTTGATCTTCCTGAGTTACTGTGGTGACACAGGGTTCTTCCTTTCTCTCCCCTTGTCTTCTTTCCCAGTTTTCAGACAGACCTCGTTTGAATGACAGACATAGCGGTGGGGGGTTAGGGGTGAGGGTGAAGCACAGAAAAGAAAGCATACGTTTAAGAAGTTACATTTTCAACTGGAAGTGGCCACATGGATGGCTTGGTAGAGCGTCTTCATTTGATCGATGAGCAAGTTGAAACTCAGGCACAGTGAGGTGTGTGTCTCAGGTTGCTGGTCTCTAGGGGCAGAAGGAGGCCTGGAACTCAGAATTCGGGCTCTTGTGTTCCTGCTCAGGGCCTCCACCCCTTTGGAAGGAGTTCAGCATTAAAAGCTAAGCAAATATCACAGAAGCCAATGACATGGTATTTGGTAGCAGGATATGGAACCCAGTGCCCGGAGCCCGCAGAGTCTGCTTGGTGGGCAGGCTTGGTTGGAGAAAGGGCGCTGTGGTCCCTCTCCCAGGGCTGCCTCCGTCAGCCACATGCCACGCCCAGGAAGGGTAAGCGCCTGGCGGTGGCCCAGCCACCATGCTGCTTCTCGGAAGATCTGCTGCTGCCCAGGTACCTTTGGGGATTAGAACAAGGGACTGGAGTTGACTTGCTGATTTAGAGAATGTGAACCATTTCAGCATAACTATAATTTTTTCTAGGCCTTTTATCCTGGAATCGGTGGGGGACGGGGTCAATGCTCCATTGCTCCCATGGTCTTTCATTCAGCATGAAAACAAGAAAGGCTTTTCAATATTGAATTTGGAAGGATTGACATTTCTCCCTCATGGCATCTGAATTTAATTTATAGTCTTCTACTTCAACTAACTACAAATAAACTAAAGGCCTTACTGAACAGCTGGCCCAGAGTATTATTTTTGGATGTCATGGGGGCCAGCAAAGGAAAAAGAGCCCAATTCACTTCTGTCTCTCCTCTAATCTGCTGCAGGGGATTTCAGGGCTCTTTAGATCAAATCTTCCAGTTTGGTTGACGTCCTGATTTAGGATCCAGGAATCCGAAGCAAGGGGGTTCATGTTGAGGTTATTAACTTTTATTAACCACGAAACAGGATATGCCTATTTCTTTCCCACTCCCGTTTGATTCTTGATTGGGATGAATAAAGTAATTTTCACAAGTGCTCTACGAGTTTATATGTTCTGTACTGTTCCAGAATGTCTTGGAGCACCATTGAATTAATTTTAAAAATGGAAGGGGAAGAAGCAAAGTTGTGGGATGGAATAAATAGGATGCTAAGTTGATGTTGACCTGAGTTCTGTTTTAGCTCTGACCTAGGATAAGTGAGTTTGCCTGGCTGGGTGTCAATGTCCTTGCTTTTCAAATGAAAGCCACCTAGTTCAAATCTCACTTTGATTCCAAAACGCAGAGTGAGGGCTTTTTTCTTTGTAAGTAGCTTCTATCTCCTGCCATGGTGAGGAAGGAGAATATTATTTTTTTCTCACTGGACCTCAGAAGAAAAGGAAAGGAGGCCAGTGTCTAGACTTTAGCTCCAAGTCCAGATTTGGTAGAAGCTTTTTATTTGGGACTTACAGATGGGAGAGAAATGGCTACTCTTCCATGAGTCTCCACAGTTAGCAGTCATTTTCACTTAACCTCATGGAAACTTTGGAATTTCCCTCCCATTCAGAAGAACATAACCAGCAGCATCTTGGCCTGAGCGGGAAGTCCCACCCTGGAGACGCCAGCAGGGGCGGTGGGAGGGGACCAGAGCAGGCTCCCTTCCCCACCCCCAAGGATGAGGCCACGTAGTGGTGGTGGCGAGCTAATTGGGCTGTCGACCCTCTTCTGGTGGTTGGTTTTCAGATTCCTAGGGAGACCAGACAGAGCTCCCGAGACAGTGTTCAGTCAAGTCATCCCTGTGGTGTTTCACTTGACTTTTTATTAAGTGCTTCTAAATTTGCAGATGGATGTTTACATAGAGGAGACATTTTTATGAGAACTGGAAAATGGTCCCAGGCAATGTTTAAAGGTATTTTATAATTTATGTAGAATAATGAGTTCTTCACCCAGCTCCTGTTTTTCCTTCCTGTTTAAAATCTGTACATAAAAAAATTGAGACAGAATGTCTTCACTTTATTAAGAGAATCAAAAGAATGCTGGAGTTAGTAGGAAGGTTTGGAGGTCTGAGGGTGTGGGGAGGGTGGTGTCTGTTTTCAGAAGGTGAATGGTGGGGCTTATGAGCACCTGCAGAGAGTAATTGATCGAGAGCTGATGCTTCTCCTACCTCCAGGCATCTACAATGTCTGGTCTCCTGGATTCTGACACTAGGTCTTTAAGAGAATGAAGTCACTTCACCTGTTGAGGAAACTGTAAAATAGTGAGAAAGTCATCAATTTGGAGTCAGAGGCCTGGGTTTGAGTCGAATAAAACTACTTTTTCTCCACATGACTTTACGAAGTGACTCTGCCACAGATTCCTCCACGATAACCTTTGGATAATAAATGGCTTCCCCAGTGGTTTGGGAGGGTTAACTGTTATGTGCGTGTGAGGGGTTGAACACAAAACAGCAGATCAGATTATTAGAATGGGAAAGTTGAATCACTTCAGCCGTCCAGTCCACTTGATTTACATGCTGTACATTTGACATTCTGTCACTTAATACCCACTGAGTGTTTACAGTGCACTCTGTGTCAGGTCCTGAGTGTATGGGGGTGAACAAAAAAGATGTACTATTTAACTTCAAGGTACTTACTGTCAGAGAAAAGCCTTTTATTTAGCCTACAAATACTAAGGACTTAAAACTTATAAAGTGTCTTTTAAGGTAGTTTAAGATGTTGAGCGAATAGATTTGATACGAAACAGAAACCCATTTTTTTTTTTTGACATCTTCCCAGAATCTGTGCAGGGAGAATTTTGTAGAAGAGAATATCTAGAGCCCCAAACATAAGTTGACTATAATCATCTAATTACATCATCAGAACAAGCTTGTTTTCTTCTTGGTGAATTTATATGAAGTTGCAAAATGATGAAAAAAATTAAACCACATTCAGTTATTGTGTTTATTAAATTGTATATGTTAAGATGAAGTGATTTTAGAACTCTTTCAGGATCCTCATATTGGATCAACAGTGTTTGGCATGGAAGGTGTTGGCTGGGAACCAGCTTGGGTGGGGGGCTGGCCACGGCCTCAAACTGGCGGCCCTGCTGTATTTAGGCTACACGGCATTTCTGCAAATGGCAAGTCACCTTATAGACCAAGAGAAAAGATTACTGTCTTCCTCTAGGCGACCTAATGATCGATTTTATGTTATTTGTTTCAATGTATCACTGATAATTAAAACGACTAAAGTTAGAATGTTTCCAGATATCATTCTCTGGTTTGAAAATCTTTTGGAAAAGGATATTTGGGCTCCAAACATTCAGTATTATAAGTTCTTAGGCACATCAGGCCTTAGGGTAAGTGAAAATGATGTGGTTTTAAGCAATACTTTAAATAGACATTAAGCCATTTTTTTTCTTGAGGATAGATTTTGTCAAGGAAAGGGAAGAGAAAATATGAATGTCTGCTATTTGCTGAAAAGACAGGTATGTGCAAATTGTGAGATTGGGGAAGGCTGGGTATGGGAGCTCCACGCACCATAATTTTCTCACTTCTGACCCTAATGATATAGGCTCAATTACTAAAAGGCCAAAATTGAACTTCATCTGTGAATCTCTTTCCTGGTTTTATAATACTCTTTGTGTTAACAATTTTTCTTTTTCTTTTCTTTTTTTTAATGTTTTATTTATTTTTGATACAGAGAGAGACAGAGCATGAGAGGGGGAGGGGCAGAGAGAGAAGGAGACACAGAATCTGAAGCAGGCTCCAGGCTCTGAGCTAGCTGTCAGCACAGAGCCTGATGCGGGGCTCGAACCCACGAACGTGAGATCTGACCTGAGCCGAAGTGGGAGGCTTAACCGACTGAGCCACCCAGGTGCCCCAGTGTTAACATTTTTTCAATATGCAAAGTTGAATCCAGATTGCCTACCCAGTTAAGTTTCTTCTTGGTTGTGAAAAAAAAATGAGTCTAGGTTGTTTTCATAGGAATTAAAAACATTTTTCTAAATTACTAACTTCTTTTCCTGGTTACAAAAATAATCTATGTTAATTCTAGGAAATATAAGAATGGATTGAAATCTGTAAATAACAGATTACGAATCAATCGTGTTTTCCTACTGAGTGAGGACTGCTACTACTATTATTTTTTTTATCTTCCTTTACCCTGGATTTAAAAAAATTGAATATTTAGGTATATCTTTTTATGGTATCTTAATAAAATATAAGTACACAGCATATATTTTTGGTAATTTGCTATATGTATTTAGTGGTCTCTTGGTAAATGTTCATTATAACATGATTTCAGATGGGTAAACAGTATTCCCTAATTTGGACTTTCCTTAATATTTTAAACTATATTTAACTCTAACCCATTGTTATTTTCAGTTCTGTGCGTTTATCAGTAGTGTTTGAAATGCTGTGTTTTGATCTTGGAGCAGAATATCCTCCATGAATCTCTAGCCTCAACTCTCTTTTTACCACCAAAGTACCAGGCGGCCTCTTGAAAGCTGACTTTTTAGCCACCTCTTTCAGTGAAATGAAGCCCGCATCAAAAACCACATTTGCCACACACTCCGAAGACTCTCTTATTGGAATACTGGCTGTGTTTCGCTTATTGCACAGGAAACCCCACTGTGGTACCCTTTACTGAACCCAGTGACAGAACACGCTCTGCTTTCGGGGAGGCACTGGGGTGGAAGGGGAACTTCCCCTGATGGTGTCTGAGTCGTGACTCAGGGTGACACCTGCTTTGTGCTGTTGAACTGGGGCTGCTGCCTTTGGAAGCTAGTGTCTTGTTCCTCATCCCTGATTCTGAGAGCTGGATTGAGGACTGGCAGTTAACAAATCTTTGTCCCAGAGAGCACCTTGAGTGCTAGGAGGATTCCAACAGCAGCAATAGCATCTGAACAAACCAAACACTTGTGTAGTGCTCCCACTGGGCAGCCTCTCTGGGCATGCTCACATCTCATTTAACCCCTCCCGTGTCACCCATGAAATAGTAGTCTTCTTATCCTTACACTATAAATAAGATAACAAAACCAGTAACATTTACACCAATTGCATTGTTAGTTGCTATAAATGAGTTGTTAAATCACTTTTGTCTTGGGTAAGTTTTCAATATAAGCATCCCTTATTAATGGCAATGTTTAAAACATAATCATTCCTGTAATTTTCCCACTGTACCTCTAAATGTATTAGGGAATATTTCTTGTTTAATTTTAAACAGAGGCTAGAGAGGTGACATTTTACATACACAAGCATAGGGATCTCTGCGTTCCTGTATTTGTGGCTTTGTCAACAAATTTGTCTTCCCTGTGGAAATGTATGGTGTGGCCTTTTACAGAAGAATGTGTCCTGCACAGACTCTTAAAGGAAGTAGGGGATGTGGTTGTGAAACTCTGATTGGAAAGATAAAGTGGTTGCACATCTATTTTTTGCCTTGTATTTATACTTTAAGCTTGCATATTGGGCAGTTTGCCTAGAAATAATTGACTTCCCTTGCCCTTTCCCTCTCCCCGGAGCCCCTGTCCCTTCAGGTCCAAAATAGGTTTCTTTTCCGTGTTGTTTGTCCAGTCCAGTCAGTGGATATTGTCAAGCCATTAGCTTGTCGAAGTTCATGCAGCCCACACTGAGGGTCTCCCAAGTGAATGGTTCAGTTCCATTTCCAAGCTTAAAGCCAAATATAAATCCTTATTTGTGCCTTCGTTGTTTGCTACCTCCTTCTCCCTCGGCCCTCTCTCACCCTGTGCCCCCTCCTCTCTTGCTTCCTTGTACTTAATCTGGTAGGCCAGATCTGGTAGGCAGTTTCCCAAAGGTCAGAGGGGACTTCTGCAGTGTGTTCCAGGAAAAGGCACCTTTACAGATGCTCTGTAAATGAGAATCCATAGAAGAGAAAAACCTTGGCAAGCTGAGCTGAACCAGGGGCACAAACCAGCAGAATCTGGGCATCAGGACTGGAGGTTCCCTGTTTTGCCTTGCCATCCTTTGCCTTTCAGAAGGGCTCTGCCTGGCTCCGCGTTACCTCAAGGTAATTTCAAATTAAACCCTTCACACACTTCTCTTTCATGGAATGAGAAGAGGCTTCTGAAGTTTTTTGACGTCTTTTGTCATGATTTTGGATCCCCTTTAAGACCACAGCTCATGAGATCACGAGGTTCTCTTTGCAGAACTTAAAATGGCCTAGATTTGTATCAGGACCCAAATCGAGGTTCCGGTGAAGGACCAGGCGAGGAAATGCCCCTTGCGTAGAGCTTGGGCACATCTGGGATTGAAACACCACTTACTCCTCAGGCCCTGCAGACGTGGAAAAGAACCTCTCCTCCTCCTGCTGAGCACCTCGGCAGCCTTCCTTGGTCAACAAAATATTTGAGGAGGTAGATGTACCTTCCACCCGTCAACATTCTTGTGCTATCAGGTCAGTAAACCATGTAACAATTAGAAAGTTCTGTGATGGAGTTTCTAGGAACTTGGCAGGGTACCTAGCATACAGTTGGTGTTCTAGAATGCTAGATGGTGGTTATTATTCCTCAGAAAAAGAATGATTCTTTCCTCCTTCACCCCCCATCATTTCCCCTGAGATTTGGTTACATAAGCTTGTCATTTAAAACAAATTTCAAGAGTTTGGGCAGTTAAGCATTGTACATACATCCTTTTCCCACTATTTGCGGGGTCCTGGGAAAGGCATCTTGGGAGGTTACAGAGGCTGTTAGTAATTCAGATTCCATCAGCCATCATCACTTCTTTGGATTCTTTATTTTTTTAGGTTTATTTATTTATTTTGAGAGAGAGACAGAGACAGATAGAGCACACGTGCACAAAAGAGGGACAGAGAGTGAGAGACAGAATACCAAACAGGCTCTGTGCTGTCAGAGGAGCCCAATGTGGGGCTCAAACTCACAAACTGTGAGGTCATGGCTTGAGTAGAGATCAAGAGTTGGAGACTTAACCAACTGAGCCAACCACGTGCTCTGCACTGCTTTGGATTCTTGTTTTTTTTCAAATTTTTTAAATTTTTTTTATTTTTAAAAAATGTTTTATTTAGTTTTTACACAGAGAGAGACTGAGCATGAGAGGGGGAGGGGCAGAGAGAGAAGGAAACCCAGAACTGGAAGCAGGCTCCAGGCTCTGAGCTAGCTGTCAGCACAGAGCCTGATGTGGGGCTCGAACCCACAAATGTGAGATCTGACCTGAGCCGAAGTTGGATGCTTAACTGACTGAGCCACCCAGGCGCCCTTGCTTTGGATTCTTATCTCTTGATGAAGTGAATAATTTCTTGAATTCAGTTATATCTTTTTTTTTTATTGCAAATGTTCAATTATACATTGTTTTCTGTTTCAGTTCAACCCAACAGCAGGTTTTAAGTCTTACCAGGGAGATTCTTGGTATATCCTGTTAAGCATTCTATTGTCAAAGTGCATTAAGATGAATTAAGTGTGGAGAGTTTACAGGGTTGGTCATCAATCATTATGCACACCCAGATTTTCTGGAATACTTTGGAAAAGCGTAGTTCTTGAGGCACTCCTGCTGCAGATTTGGACTCAGTGAGTGTGAATGGGACTGCCCATAAGATTCTGACATGTGGCCAGTTGTAAGGATCCCTGACCAGTGAAGAGGATACACACATGTGCACATACCATTAACACTAGGCCAACTAATAATTGCTATAGTTGATGAATAAACAGTATATAAGGAGCACAGTTTCTCTGATAACTAAATCAAACTAAATGTTATTTGTGGAGTTACCTGGCTAATTCCCATGGGTGGTCTGTTTCTCCACACTTGCCAGTCTCAGTGGACATTGGTCACTATGTTGGAAATTTCCCATTTACTTCTTCAGACCACCAGCCACCCTTGTGGGCACCAGAGGCTTCCCCACTTGAACTAGTCAAGGTGTCTTTCTGCCCTTGCAGTACTGGATGGGTTTGGCCAATGAGCAGTTCTGGCAAGGGGCTGGAGGGTAGGAGGAGAGAGTTCAGATGCAAGTGACCCCCCACTGTTGATGGCACTCTGGTTCTCTGCAATTCTTTATACCTTTTTGTAACCTAGACTACCCTACTGGATATAGTTCCTTCTTTACACTTTCTTCAATTACCTGATTTCAATGGACCACAGGTGGTACACTGGGTCCCTGGTTGACATGGTCTTATGTATTTGTAGCTAGGAAATGGTACATATGGAAAAAAAGCATAAATTGATTACGCTAGGGATCAAAGAGTAAAGACAACGAGAATAGCAAAACCTGTCAATACAGTTTTCTCTGAGTCTGTCAGGAGCTTTAAGGTTCTCCTATGAACATTTCTAATTTCTGCTCAGTAGAGATGAAAACATCTTGCTGAATATAGAAATCCACTGAATAGATAGTCACAAAGAATGTTCTGGACTTCTCATATAAGGGTGTGGGTCCTAGACCATCTCATCTAGATTTCCTCAATCAGTTATAAGAAAGAACATCAAAGTGAGAGTTCTTTGTTGTCTGATTGTGTTGGAATTCTGCTCCATGTGTTGGTTTAGGAACCTTCTCTGTTAAGTC
This sequence comes from Suricata suricatta, assembly GCF_006229205.1. Lineage (NCBI taxonomy): Eukaryota > Metazoa > Chordata > Mammalia > Carnivora > Herpestidae > Suricata > Suricata suricatta. The sequence continues at coordinate 58,699,368 of NC_043713.1, read as the reverse complement.
CCCAGGGGTACTGGACAAATAGGACAAAGTTGATGCCTTTAGGTGCTTACAGTTTTGTAGGTCAGGGGAAGACTTGTAACCAAATAATTCAAGTGTTGTGTACACATAGGAGTCTGTACAATGCCTCATGGGAACACGGGTAAGGAAGTGCCTCATTCAGCATGGAGTGTTCAAGAGATGACTTTCTGAATGAGATTCTTGAGTGACTAAGGGAAAAAAAAACACAGGAGGCAGTGTGTTTTAATACAAAGGCCAAGAGAAAGCCAGAAAAGAAACAACAGCGATGGGAGTTGCCAACAGGTTGTTGTACCTGAGGGTTTGAGTGTGCTCAGAAGGTAGTAGGTGGAAAGCAGAGGGAACTGACACACACAAGTCTCTGGGTTGCACGCAGAGCCCTCCTGTTGCCACACCTTGCTTCTGACCCTAGAGGGGCCTCCCTGGGAGGAAGCTCAAGACTTTATGTAGCTGGACAGAAGCACAAAAGCAAACCTGTTGTGGGGGAGGAGGAGTTATACATTCTTGGAGAAAGTTGTCGAAAGTGTTCACAAGTGAAGGTGAGCCCAGTATTTTTAGGGGATGTGAAGAGGTACATAGACAAAGTGGGAACAAGGCTTCACAGAAAGCCCCAGAGCATAAAGATATTTTCTTGTCACTGTACGTGGAGGTTATACACTCCTTGAACACCAGCACCATGTTCTTATTGATTTGCAGAGGAAAAACACTTTTATTATCTAGAGTCAGATGAATATAGTTACATTACAATGAAGAACAACCAAGGATATTTCTTGCTTGGGGGAGAGAAGCTTGTGCACAGACATAGGCTTCTGCCTGCAGAGAAGGTAGTTCGGCCTTGTGCTGATGCATCCACTCTGACAGCCTCAGGGCCGGAAGGAACAGTGATGGGTTTGGCCAATTTCCTGCCATGCCACAGATGGATCGTCACTCATTTTTATCCAAAACATACAAGACTTAACGTTATTCCCTGAGAAGAAAAACCTTGCAGATGAAGGTGCAATTTTGAATTAAAAATCCTGTTTCTCTCAAATGTGACATTTTCAGCTTCTTTACCCTAAAAAATATTCTTCCCATTAAAAAAAAAACTTGAATTATTTATTTTCCTCAATTTTTGCATTATAAAAAAGTTAAGCTGGATAAACAGGGATCCATTATCACCACATGATTGTGTTTTTCACATCAATCACTTCCTTCAGAATAATTACTGGCAAATTTGTAAATTTGTTATTATTTTTGGGTGTTTTATAATGATATCAAGTTTTCCTCTTACTTATTTTTTCCACTTACTCGTCGATCTCCTTAACCTGTCATTAGGAATTTCATACCGACTTAAAAGTCAACTTCACATTAATTTAATTTTTATGGCAACTAATAATTTTAATATTTCCCACTATTTACATAGTCTCAATTTTCAAAAATCTATGTATATGACAATAAATACTATTTTCTTCTTTGTTTTGTCAATCCAATTCCATACAACATATATTTGTTGTATATATAATAGATGCTGAGAGTCTAAGAGAAACATTTATAGTCTCTGTCCTGCATACTTCACAGAGTTCAGATCACCGCATATACCATTAGGGTTTTCATTATGGGAAATATGCCTTTCCTCCCTCTCTGTCTCCCTCCCTCCCCACTCTTTCCTTTTTCCCTCTGTACTTTTGTGTGTGTTGTGTTCCAGTAAGCATTATAATTCAAGTGAGATTTTGTTTTTTAAGTTTCCTATATTTTCATAGTGATGTGTGTTGTTCCATATTTAGCCTCCCATTAAGGTCTAGGAAATTGCAGCCTTAATAGAGAAGGGAAGAGGGGCTCAGGAAGAAGGAAGGGTAGGAGATTCATAATTTATCAAACTAAGAGTACTGGCTGATCGTTTATGACCAGGAAATGGTTTAAAGAATTAAAGGTGTATGTAAGAACCCTGCTAAGTCAGGGTGGGCATGTGGGAGGCTGGGGTGGAGGAGCTTAGCCACCACATGGCATTGGTGCTGGTTTCACCAATTTCCAGGAAGTTGGACATCCCATCAAAAAGAAAGGAGGAATGAAAACTTTTGGGTATTTCAGGAAAAGCAAGCATGTTACTGAAGTTTGTGGCATGGTGAGGCCTGAGGCTGACAGTTGTGAAGGAAGAGTCGGTGTAAGGAAGCAGCAGTCTGAAATTGAGAGACTGATTCGATTTGGATTCTTGTCCTATTGTCTTCTGACTACTGACCTGTTGAAGGGCACAAGATCCTTTGAAAGTCACATTGCGTTCATCTTTAAAAGAAAAGGACAGTACCACACAGGACTTTGTGCAGATAAAAAAATACATTCGTGTATGGGTTCAGTCTGTCATTGATTGTCAATGATTCTGTTCATTCTGTCATTTACTTAGCAGCTGCTGTGTGGCGGTCTCATTCTGGGGGAAGCAAACAGAAGAGCCAGATGATGTCGAGTCTCTAACATAAAGATAAGAAATAGATGATACAATATGTATATAACTAATAATTGTCACTAGTCTTATTCTCCCACAGCTAGTTAGAGGTAAAGGAGGGGTGTGTTCACATTTATATCCTAGAAAGATGATTCTGGGAGCCTGGCATTCCATCCCATCTCAAACTTAATTTCTTGAAAATGGGAATTGGAAAGCTCACATTTGCTAGTGGAGTGATGTCTACTGGGCTTTCCACCATCTCAAATTATTAGGATCTAGTTCTCATTAGATAAAATAGTCAATAGTAGGGTATAGGCCTCTAAGGGTAAGTAAAATTAAATCACAAGGTTCCCAAACCCTATGCTTTCGAGGGAAGGGATGAGAAAAGAGAAAGTCCACAGGACAACCTCGCTGTGGTTGGGTCCCCTTGGTAATGGATGGTCAGTGTGAATGAAGGAAAGCTTTTGGAATCCAAGGTTTGACTTCTGTCTCTACCTCGTAACCCTTGTATAATATGTGCTCTCTGAAAAGGGGTGTTGGCAATTCTTACTTCATAGGAGCATGGGGTGTATCAAATGAGTTAAAGGCTTTGTAACCTGAACAGCGCTAGCAAATTATTTTCCCTAGAACCTGGCAAATGCTCTTTATAATACTATTGACTCACCAGAGGGTTATAAAGAGAAAAATTAATTATATCAGATATCAAATAACTAGGGTTCCCTTTTTTATTCCTCTTTATCTTAATTGAATTGATTGGCTTTTTAATCAAAATAGACTACATAGATTGGTTGTTTGGTATCAAACAAGTATACAGTGGCTGTCACATGGAGCTTTCCTGTCCCCTGAACCCTAGTTGCTTGGCCTATGAGAGCCCAGACCTCTCTGAGGATGATTTCTGCACAATTCTCCCAAGTCTTTCTGCCTTGGGGCTTTCTATATCTGTGGCCTACCTCAGTTCTGCCACATGTCAGGTCAGAAACAAGGCGTAATCCTTTTAGTGTTTGTACCAAACCTTCATGAGCTCCCTGTGTCCTGGGAGGAGGCCATCCCATGTCCTGCAGGGCTTATGCAGCTGAGTGGCTTCACTTCCATGCTCAGCGTCCTCTCTCTAATCTCTCTCCTTTTCTGAAGTCCAGACAGCTTTATCCTCTCTAGCAGAGCATTTGTGCCCTTTTCTAGACTCCTTGGGATCTCTCATTCAAACCCAAGAATCTATCACACAAAATTTCCAGACAAATACAGTTCTCTTTCTAAGAGAAATTCAGGTCCTAGCTACTTATTGAATAAAAAATACTTCTGTCTTGTAATAAAACACAACAGATAGACTTTTGAGAGCAGCTAGACATGAAATGAAGCTAAAACAGAAGTTGGTCTGCTTAATGGTCCTCACCTGTAAAATGATCACATTCAGATCTTCCTGAGGGAGATGACTGGCATTGTACCAGCTGCTGGTTAGGAAGGAACAGGAAGAAAAAAAAGACTGGCATGGGCTGGGCCCTCAGGTTGTGAATGGTGGGGGCAGGCAGGTGCAGTGGGTTGCAGGATTTATTCTGAATGAGTTCTGCAGAGGGAAGGAGGTAACAGCCACTCTGGTGACTGTGACTTCTGTGACAAAAAGGGTCATCTCTGATTCATAGGAAGCTATAGATTGATGGATTCATTCTGTTGTGTTTCCGCATTCCTACAGGTTGGTTATATGAGTTGAACATAATTTTCTAGTACCAAATTGTGCTCTTTCTGCTTTGAAATGTTTCCCCTCCCCATCATTGCAGTCTGGAAGATGCCTTGGGGAGAGGAACTTGGGAGGCCCCAGGCTGCATTGCTGAAGAAAATGAGTAGGAAGAAGAAAGTTGGGGTTTGCTTTCCTTTACTGTCCATGTTGTATTTCTAGGCAATCTGCTACAAAAGTTAACAGGTTCCAGATGATAGCTGAGGAAAACAACAACAACAACTTTAGTTCTTTTTCTGAGACAAAATCAAGAAGAATTGTTTGTTCTTCAGGATTCATTTGTGCCAAGGAAGGGCAAGTCAGTTTAAAAACACAAAGCAACCTCAGGTTGGTGTACATTTAAGTGGAAGATAATAGAACTCATAATCTCTATTGCCCTGCCCTTGCCCTCCTACTTAAGTTGTTGCCATGAAGGTTTAGTTGGCTTACTATGCTAGTTCTTACTGATGGAGTGGTTGGGGGTGACTTGTTGGCCATTGTGTGATTCACCCCAAATCATGTAAAGTTCATTTTGCACATATCCTGCCCATTTTTAAAAAAAAAGTTTATTTCTGTATCTTGAGAGGGAGAGAAGACTGAACGTGCATGAGCAGGGGAGGGACAGAAAGAGAGGAATAATGAGAATCCCAAGTAGGCTCTGCACCCTGCACTGAGCCCAACTTGAGGCTCGATCTCATGGATAGTGAGATCATGATCTGAGCTGAAATCAAGTGTCAATGTTTAACCAACTGAGCCACCCAGGTGTCCTGGTTCCTGCCCTTTTTTAACCGAAAAAGAAAAGGAAGAAAAATTCACTGGAGGTCTTGAAGGGTGTATTTCCTTTCCTGTCCCATGGAAATGTTTTGTTCTCAGTGTTCCTGCTCCCCTTTTTCTCTGCCAGCGCCCAAGATGGACCTCTGATCCTGACTCGCATCACCCTGGGTAGGGGCTACCTCGGCTGGGAACTCAGTCCCACTAGTGGCCCCAGGATAGCTCCTTGCAACTCATCCCATGGTTTATTTAAACATATCTAGTTGAACTATCCTGTAGCAATATTTAAAAACTACACCCAACGTAAGTAAAGAGAGGCAGAAGCTTGGAGTATTAATGAGTTTGCTTGTGCGGCTCTACTGGGATTAATATTTTGACTTTCTCTTCTGGATATCATCAGTGAGGAGTCATGTTAGGAGGTTCAATGAATTTTTGCTAAAGATGGACAGTGGAAAGCCTCTTTCCTCACTTTCTTTGTGTTATATACAAGGTTAATAAATGTCTGTCCACCCCCGGAGAGCAGACCACAGTTTCAGAGAGCCTCTTATGATGAAGTAGGATTTGGATTGAATCCATTTGTAAGAAATAATGGTTAAGAGTTGGAGTTCACCCACCTTCTTCTCCCTGTAGAAGCTCCTGGACCCTCATTTCTTTGCAAAGCCCCTTTCTGTCACTTCCTTAAGACAGAAAAGGTTCATGATTCAAGAAGCTCTCTTCTTTCTTGCCTCTTCCTGGATGCCTGAGAGAAAATTATTACCTCAATATTTTTTTTCCAACAGACATTGTCATCTTCTTCCTTTTTGATGATGTTGTAGCCATGTCATTATGGTGGCCAGATGGGGAATTGCAGAACAATCTGTTTGGTGAAAGCTGTTGAACTTTTATACCACAGTCAGATATGACAGCTTTGCTCTGACCCTTCTGTTTTGAAAGGCAGTGGAAGTTCACCCTTTTATTCCTATATTTATTCTGCACAGTCATCTTGTGCTTCTAATATGTGAGATATTACAGTGGGTTCTCAAAGGCAGTGAGGGCCAAGTCCCACTTTTAAAATGACACGTTTACATGGTGAAATACTACCAGGCTGTATGTAGTAAAGGCATAAGAGAAAACCAAATGTTGTGAGTAGCCAGAAATGGAAGAGATTGCTTTATCTTAGATTTAATTTTATTTTAAAATTCAAAATAGGAGCAACTGGGTGGTTCATTTGACTAAGCACTTGATTCTTGATTTCCACTCAGGTCATGATCTCATGGTTGTGAGATAGAGCCCTTCATTGGGCTCTGCATTCATTATGGAGGCTGTTTAAGATTCTCTCTCTTCCTCTCCCTCTGCCTTTCCCTCTGTGTGCTCTCTCTCTCTTTCAAAAAAAAAAACACACACACACACAATACAAAATATACACGTACTCAGGAAACTTCAACATCATAAGATGCCATTCTCCCTCCTTCAGTGTCTTTTCCCAGAGGTGACCACTGGCCTACTGTAGCAGTCAGGTGTATTCCTAAAGCTGTTCTCAGTGTGCATACGAGGTGGGCAGAGTACAGTGTGGTGAAGAGTACAGGTTCTAGAGTCATCCTGAGTGATCATCTTTGTGGGATTAAATTCCAGTTTCACCTTGACCTTAGATAAGCTACATATGATTTCGAAGCCTTAGTTTCCTGAAAATGGGGGATAATACTAATATCTACCTCTTAGACCTGTCATATTCGATACAGTTTTATAACCTGTTCTTTTTTAACCAATTATGAACACCTTTCAGTGTCCATTCACATGTGCAATAATCATTCTTTGTGACTACTGCACAGAGTTGTGTGACAATCCTTATTAAATTATTCCCTTAGTGCCTGGGTGGCTCAGTCGGTTAAGCATCCGACTTCAGCTTAGGTCAGATCTCACATTTGTGGGTTCGAGCCCTGCGTCAGGCTCTGTGCTGACAGCTAGCTCAGAGCCTGGAGCCTGCTTCCGGTTCTGTGTCTCCTTCTCTCTCTGATCCTCCCCTGCTCATGCTCTGTCTCTCTCTGTATCAAAAATAAATAAAAACATTAAAAAAATTATTCCCTTATTGCCAGACATATATGCTTTTGTATTCAGAAAAGATGACTTTTTTATTGGGATAATGAGGATGTTCTCTGGGAAGAGACAAACATTTGAGTTAGGTGGAAGGATGCGTAGTAATTTGGGCTGTGCTATCCGGCAGAGGGAATTAATAGGCTGGCAAGAAAGGAGGCAGGGGTTTATTTGCTCTTTCAGTAAATAATTTACTTAATGCATACTATGTTTAGGAATAGAAAATGGAATATAGAGTAAGGAAAGGAAAGGGCCCCTGTTCTTGAGTGGCCAAGAGCATAGTGATATGCAGGTTTGGGGAATGGCTAATGGGGGGCTCTAGCTAGCATGGAGGCATATTTAAGGGGATGTATTGTTGCTAGAGCTTTTTTCAAGACATAGGCTAACAGTGGTAGGATTCTGCAGCCTCCCTGTCTTCCAATGAAATATTACCAAGTGACTTAGCAAAGACATTTGTAGAACTAATCTGACCTCTGCAGAATTTTGATATGACCCAGCTAGCTGAGACTCATAATGGCTCATGAGTCCTGCCTGAATTTGGGTGACAGACCAAGATACCCAAACAATCTCACTGGGGGGACTTTGGGGAAAGTTCTAACACATTGCGGATCATCTAGTAAATAATGGGGTATAACGATGGGTCAAGAAGAGTCAAATGTCATCTTATGCTTGGAAATTTAGGAGATCCCAAGACTTCTTTATCTATTGACCAAAAATCCAATACTTTATCAGGTCAAGGCCAAGAGCTGATGAAAAAAGAGTAAGCTTAAACACATTACTGGTACTGTTACTCTCATTTTCCGAATAGAGCAGCCTACCAACAAGTTTTAAACTACTTTAATTTTATAAGGCAGGAGAATGTGATGTATGTTGAAAAGAAGGGTAGATGGGGCGCCTGGGTAGCTCAGTCAGTTAAGCATCTGGCTCAGGTCGTGATTGCATGGTTCATAGGTTTGAGCCCCGTGTTGGGCTGTGTGCTGACAGCTAGCTCAGAGCCTGGAACCTGCTTTAGATTCTGTATCTCCCTCTCTCTCTCTGACCCTCCCCTGATCACACTGTCTCTCTCTGTCTCCCAAAAATAAATAAAAAACATTAAGAAAAATTTAAGAAAAGAAGGGTAGAAAGGAAGAGAGAAGGAAAGGTTGAGGCAGCCTGGGGAGTGGGATGTGGTTCGGTGGGTAAGCCTAGAGGTCCCTTTAGTTCGCTCATTGTAAGGATTCTTTTGTACCCACTTTTTTGTCAGTGACACAGACTTTGTGTGCAATTGGCATTCGGAGTGATGAGAAAGGGACTAAATCCGAGGCCAAAGATTCTGCATAGTTAGAGACCGAGCAAAGAGATCTGGCAGAAGAGGCTAATCCATTGCTGTTTTGGATGTTGTTCTGGGAGGGAGGATATGACATTGTGGTTGGAGGCTGTTCCTCATCCATGTGTTATCATAAGCATAAAGCCCAGACATGGTCCGGAGCTGAATTCATGCCATGAAAAGTGTGTCTGCACTTACAACAGAAAAATTTAAGGCAATAACAATAGCTTCATATATATCAGAGAAGAAGGTGTTCTCAGGAAGAAGCAGGCAGGATGTCAGAGTAGATTTATCAAGATAAAAACGGTCATCTTTCATCAGTTTTCCACCATATTAGTTGTTAAACAAGATATAACTCTGAGCAGCATCGTGTGCTGAAGATGGAAGAAACATGACTTCACTATAGTGAACTCATTGACATGAGTACACATGTCAGTCCAGGAAGGATGCTGCTGAGAATAATCTAGACTATTCTACAGCCTATAGTGAAGGCCCACACACACACATATCTTAGTTTACTAAATCTTTGAAAAAAGGAAACTGTGGCAGGCAGTAAATTAACCCTCTTATTAAAAAGCCACTGCCACTTCCATAAAGCCTACATTTACACATGTCTACACCTGTGTTCTAGCCCTGGCTGTCCCCCATTTCAATAGTTGTCTCAAGTGGGTTATAGATAGAATAGCATGATGGCTGATTCTCTTCTGAAATGGAAATGATGTTTATTCTCCACTTGTAACTCAGTTTCAATCATGCGAACTTGCTAATATTTAACCATTTATGATGTATCATGATCGATCGTGGTTCAGCCTAATAATTTAGAGATACTGATATCCACATAGATGGAGGGTAAGTTTCCAAACTTGAAGTCTCAATGAGTCTGTAAAGGTAAACTTGTTAACAAATCTAAGTGAGCAAAGTCCAGTAAGGAACTTGGCTTTATCATTAGGGTCCTAAGCACTTCTTAGGTTTTTCAGAGGAGTAATGATGTAAAAACTCAGCTACAGTGAATTTGTACTATAGTAGAGTTTATACATTTTAGAAAGAAAAGTTAGTCTTTGGGGAAATTATAGAAAAGTAGCATTAATTTAAAATAAGATCTAGTTCATAAAGACAGAGTTAATTAAAAGTCAAACACTGAAAGTGGAAAGTTGGTATAAGATGAGGGATGAGTGATGAGGCATGAGCTCAGCTGCTTATGCGTCTGACATATGACTCTTGGTTTGGGCTCAGGTCGTGATCTCACAATTCCTGAGTTCAAGCCCTGCATGGGTGCTGTCGGCACAGCACCGAGATTCTCTTGGGATTCTCTCTGTCCCTCCCCTGCTCACATTCTCTCTCTCAAAATAAATAAATAAACCTAAAAAATAGTTTTTACTGAGCACAGTAAGTTTTAAATTCTTACAAATAACCTTTTTACAGTTAAGTCTTTGTTGCGATCAATAATTTGAAACGCTGGAAAAGGGTCTACATTCTGTTAGTAACAGACTGCTAGACAGCTGAATGACCCGTAGCTTTGTCAACTGTTTAGTTGCACAGAGGTGTGAAGTAAGATGGAGTTAAAAGGCACCTTCCCCCCATGCAAATAAATGTGCGCATAAAGGAAGGGCAGTGATTTCTGAATCCGTAAATGTGGCGACACAAACCCGAGCCAGCTCGTCCCATCCTCACTTCCAACCTCCCAGTCTGCAAACAAGGGCTCTCCTCATCGTAAATAAAGCAGCCACCGAAATGAGTGGGGAAATAAACAGTTGTGATGTTTGACCTTTGTCAGCATTCACCCGCACACCCTAACGTCTTATTCATCGTGGTAGTAAGAGAGCAAGTTTTCATTTTGGGAAAGCTTAGGAACTGTGGATTTACATGCAAGGCTCTTCATACTTCTAAGGAAACAGGTCTAACTTCTAATCTAACTTTTCAGATAGCTTAAGGAGCTATCAGCACAAAAGCTTTCCTCGTTTGCAATTATGGGAGACAATCTGTACAGTTATTTTCTCAGGTAGAGGAGGTGTAGCATGGTCAAGCTGGAGCAGAAGGCTTTGTATTTTAAGTATGACAACTTCATGTGGGTAAACATAAAATAGTGAATAAGAGCTTTAAAGATATTTTAAAGGAGGAAAAAGCACTGTATTTTTAAAAATTCATTTTATGCAAACTGTACAATCAACTAGGATGCATTTAGAAAACTCAGTTAAACTTAAAAAAATGGTTTAATGCTTATTTTTGAGAGAGAGAGAGAGAGACAGAGACAGAGACAGAAAGCGAGTGGGGGAAGGGCAGAGAGAGAGGGAGACAGAATCCCAAGCAGGCTCCAGGCTCTGAGCTGTCAGCCCAGAGTTCCTCTTGGGGCTCAAACTGGGAACCCAGAGTCAGGAGCTGGGCCACCTGAGCCACACAGGTGTCCCAAGTTGAACTTTTAATGCTGTTAGTAATATTTGATACATATTAAATTAATTGAAGTAGACAACAGAATCCTACCTTTTTATAATAATTTAAAAGGCAATAAATGTTTAGATTCAGAGACCAAAGATCTTAGGGACCATCTGGTTCAGCTCATGTTTTACAGGTAGCACCCTAGGTTGTTTTGAATAAGTAGAAAACTCAGAACAAGGGCTTCTATCCTTTATAAATGAGAAGCTTTCACCTGATTTTTCTTTTAACTGGCTTAAAAATTTTAGCAAACTGAGGAATGGTTATGATTTTTCTACCACTACAATTTGATTCTAAGACCTTGTACTCCATTACCATGTAAAAGTCTTATTTTCCTTGCTGCTTTGTTCTAAAATTATATTCTTTTAACGAACTTCTTTAATGAAATTAATGTACAATATAATATTTCTCTTCTAGTTTTTCTGTGATATCTAGACATATAACATTGTATAAGTTTAAGTGCATACGTTGTATTGATTTAATACACTTATATATTGCAAAATGGTGACCACTGTAGTGTTAGGTAACACCTCCATCAGGTCATATAATTACCATTTCTTTTTTTTTTAATTTTTAACAGTTTTTCATTTTTTGAGAGAGAGGTAGAGGGCAGGTAGGGGAGAGGCAGAGAGAGAATCTGAAATCTGAAGTAGGCTCCAGGCTCTGAGCTGTCAGCACAGAGCCCAACGTGGGGCTTGAACCCACAAACCGTGAGATCATGACCCAAGGTGAAGTTGGACGCTTAACCGACTGAGCCACCTAGGTGCCCCACCATTTCTTTTTTTGTGGTGAGATATTTCTATTTCTTGAAGTGTAAAAAATACATGACTGATGGATTCAGGATTGTACTGACAAACTCCGTGGAGTGAAGTCACCTTTCATACATCTCTGGCCGATGTTAAAATACAGGGACTATCCCCAAATGTGAGAGCATATTTTCTTATTTGAAAATTATTTCTATTAGCCTTTTTTTTTCTTTTTTTTTCCATAATATTTTATTGTCAAATTGTTTTCCATACAACACCCAGTGCTCTATTAGCATCTATTTGTGGCAGAGATGTATGAACATTCTTAAGGAGATAATGCAGGTGCCTCACGATAAGAATAAGTACGCAAGCATATGTCTTGCCTTTCTGACATGTAGTGGGAGAGAGACCTTCTGGTAGCATATTTCTTTGAAAAATTATTTTTAATGTTTATTTATTTTTGACTGAGAGAGACAGAGACATAGTGTGAGCAGGGAAGGGCAGAGAAAGAGGGAGAGAGGGAGACACAGAATCTGAAACAGTCTCCAGGCTCTGGGCTCTGAGCTGTCAGCACAGCGCCTGATGTGGGGTCTGGACCGCAAGATCATGACCTGAGATGAAGTTGGGCACTTAACTGACTGAGCCACCCAGGCGCCCCTGGCAGCAGCTTTCTTGATGAAATATTTTTGTAACCTCCTGAAGGAAGCTGTTGGGACAAGACATAAAGGAAGCGGGAAAAGCACAGGGCACTGGGTCTTGACTCTCAGTCCTAAGCATCACTACTTGAGACATTTATAACTTTAACCGGTTATAAAACACAGGAGTGCATAATGGGAAAAAGAATTCTACACAAATAGACATGAATCAGGTGACATAACAGCCTTTTTCCTGTCTCTCTTCTTTGATAGCTTTCCTTAGGAAAAATCTACCATTGTTTAATGTTTTCCCTGCTCCATTGTAAATACTTGCAGCTGATTCTCTTGTCATTTTTTAAAAATAAAATCACCAAGATTTTGAGAGAACATCCTTTTAAAAGCAGTTGAATGCTTCAGAGTAGAGAAGGAAAAACTATTAAAAGTACAAACAAACAAAAAATTTCTGGAATCACTGAATTGACAGAACTCTTTTGTCACTTGGTGTTGAAGTTGATTATTCTGAATAATGTGTATCTACTGCTCTGGCAACTGTTAAAATAAACAAAGCTCCTTAAGGCAATAAAGAGCATTTAGAATGTACTTAGTTGAAATGGAGATTCTAAACATTTAAAGCATTGTCTCCATGGCCATCAAATAGTGAGATGTTGTTTAGCTTTGCTGCAGGGTATGAAGGAAGTAGGAGATCCCATCTGGCTAAAAATTCAGCTCTCAGAGCACTTACCTTTAATAACATAATCTAAAATTATTGCCTTCAACTATTATGGAAGGGTAAATTAAAATGTGCTTAAACATCCCCATGATCTTATTGTAAGGAAGGGGAAATTATTAGATGGTCTCGACTTACGGTGGATGATTGGACGAAAACAATATGCATTTAGTAGAAACCGTATTTTGGATCTGGAATTTGGATCTTTCCCTGGGCTACCAACCTGCAGTGCAATGTTTTCCCATGATGCTGAGCAGTAGCAGCACTGCTCCCCACTCACCATGCTGGGCATGAGGGTTAATAGCTAAGACTTACATTCTTGCCATTCTGTATCCAGACAGACATTGTGTTTGTCACTTTCAGTACAGTATTCAGTCAGTTGCATGAACTATTCAACACTTAATTATAAAATTGGCTTGTGTCAGATGATTTGTTTAACTTTGGCTAACGTTAAGTGTTCTGTGTGAGTTTCAAGCAGACTGGACTGAGCTGTGATGTTCAGTAGGTTATTTGTATTAATACATTTTAGACTTTAATTATTTTCATCTTACTTTGGCTTCATTGGAACATAACCCTATTGTAAGTCGAAGAAGATCTATACACAAACTACAGTCAAGTATTTTTATAAATGCCACATGGCCATCTTAATAATTTCATGATTGTGACAGATTTTTCCCCTTTCTTTTTTGATGAGTCATCAAAGTCCAAACATTTCCTACTGGGAGAGTTATCCCAACACTGCTTGCCAACTTTCATCTTTAGAAAATGAAGTTCCTTAATGAGGCAAGTTCAATTGTTTCCAGTTCAAATGATGGTATTCATGTTTATAAAGCACTTCACTTGATAACTTGTTGACTCATGGTTTATAATTGTGAGCCCTCTAGTCCTGGCAAGGTCTTTTGTTTGGTAAATTCCTGTCAACTGTTGTCACCCTTTTGAGGAGATTTCCGTATAATTCTGGGTCCATAAAACCAGGTGGGAATAGTGGAAACTACAGTGCATTCTTAGCCAAAGCAAAGAATCTTTCTCCTTTGAACAACTTCAAGAAACATTGTAGTGTCAGCAGTAAAATTCTTGAGGCAGAGGGAAGAGGTCTGGGCGACTGACTGTCACAGGAGAGTGTAGGGTATCCGAACACCATGCAGACAGAATATGAGAGCTCATTACGAAGAATAGTGAATGTCCTCCTGCACAACAGCAGCATCATGCTCAATAAAGGAATAATTGCTCTTTGCCCCCTAAGGCTTTTCTAGCTCAACTGTGCTTCCTTGACAAGTTCAAAGGTGTGTTTTGCCCTTGATGGGGATAACTCACTTAGAAATGTCATTCAGGGGTGCCAGGGTAGCTCAGTCAGTTAAGCAGTCTGACTTCAGCTCAGGTCATGATCTCGCTGTTCGTGTGTTCAAGCCCCATCTCGGGCTCTGTACTGACAACTCAGAGCCTGGAGGCTGCTTCAGATTCTATGTCATCCTCTCTGTCTGCTTCTCTCATGCTTGTGCTCTCTCTTTCGGTCTCAAAAAATAAACATTTAAAAAAATGTCATTCTGAGTCCCCAGCAGCTTGGGTGAGCTCCTGAATAGCAACTTTACACCTAAAAAGTAAAGCAGGGAATCACCTTGTTGGGCTGCTGTCATCAATCAAATGGGGTAATTTCAGACAAAAATAAATGAAGTTGGGTTTATTTATTTATTTTTAATGTTTATTTTTGAGAGACAGAGAAACAGAGCATGAGCAAGGGAAGGGCAGAGAGAGATGGAGACACAGAATCCGAAGCAGGCTCCAGGCTCTGAGCTGTCAGCACAGAGCCTGACGTGGGGCTTGAATCCACGAACTGTGAGATCATGACCTGAGCCGAAGTCAGCTGCTTAACTGACTGATCCGCCCAGGTGCCCCAGTGAAGTTGGATTTTTAGAAGTGGCTTGATTATTTTTCTAAGTTTGGGTATCTTTTGATACATACAAATTACCCAAATATTTAGCAGCTTAAAACTACACACACTTTCTGAGACTTTGTGGGAATTAGGAACCTAGGCGGTCTCACAAGGCTGCAGTCAAGGGGGTGGTGAGGTCACGGTCTCCAGATGAACTGCCTCTAAGCTAACTCATGTGGCTATTGGCCGGAGAGGGCTGGCTGCTGGCTGGGGACTTCAGCTCCTTGCCACATGCCTTTTAATTCTGCATTTCTAATGATGCTCAGCATAGTGATGAACCCAGAAGAAAGGCTTAATGTTTACTTCCTAATCCACTTATCTACTTAGGTCGCCATTTGATCCAGCAATGGCTGTTGCAGTAACCCACACAGGCCTGTGCACCCTGGTCCCATCAGCCTGCCATCGTTAATGACCTTCTTCTTTTCCCTCTTCCCACCTGCAGCATGCGCGTTCCGGTACAATGGGCTCTCCTTTGTCTACCTCATCTACCTCTTGCTCATCCCTTTGTTCTCAGAACCAACAAAAGCAACGATGCAAGGTAAGAGATGTTTACTGTTCTCTGCTGAGGTCGGAATGCATTTTACTGGGCTTTTTCTTTATCTGATGGGAGAGATGCTGTCTACGCATCACGCTGGTCCAGTTAGTGGGCGTCAAGAATTTGAGCAACTGCACGCTGAGTAGCATGGAGCTTGTTGGTGACACATTGTTTTGTCACTTCAGAGTTATTCTCCCCTACAAGTTCCCAAGTAGGTCTTTATTGGTAGGCTTGCAGTGTATCTGGAACATTGTGACTAGTTTAAGATGAACTCAATATATTTTCAATAAAATAAAGCAGAGGGTGGAGCAGCACTGGCCCACGTTTTGGATATTGAATTGCTGGGGAGAATGTGGTAGCAAGTACAAAGGAGGCAGAGCACTGTCTTAACACTTCCAAGCCACGTGGCAGGAAAACTGGGTCAGAGACCGGGCCCCAGTCATGGCTTGTTTACACGTCAGCTGAGATCTCTTGCTATGCCTCAACAGAGGACTGAAAGAGAGTAATCGGAGTCTGAGGGAGGGTTTCTCAAGCATGTTACTGCAAAATTTTGGATCCATTTTCCATTATTACTCTGCAAGAATCTGAAGGCATAGAAAAGAATGTGACTATTTCTCCTAAGGTTCTAATTAGGAGGTAGGTCTGCTTTGTAAGTTTCTATTATTTGAAGTTCTTCCACAGGTATAAATGTTAAAGCACATGAAATCAATTTAATAAGTTATTTTTCCAAACAATACCATCAGAAATAAAGACTGTGTCCAGTGTCTCCGGTGAGTGTGATGTCTGTATATTAACATGGGGGAAAAAAGGAAGTTGTGTTTGACCCAACCAACAGAGGTGTGTGGGAAGGGCCAGTGGTCACTGCTGTCAACTCCTCAACTCGTGATGAGTCTACCGGAAAAGAAGTGAGGACTTGATGTATGCAGAGCAGCAAATAATGGCTCTGTCTTCTCCATTCTGCCCCTGGACCGTTGCATTTATAATGCATATTATGATTCTTCATCTGAATAGTTAAGACTGCAGATGCTATGCTGACTTTCCTGCCTGAGGGAGAACCTGAGTAACCACCCTTCTCTTCTTTCTTATTTTGTTTTGTTTTATTGGTTTATTTACTTATTGTGAGAGAGAGAGAGAGAGGAGAGAGCACAAGAGAGGAATATGGGCAGAGAGAGAGAGAGAGAGAAAGAGAGAGAATCTCTCACTGACAGCACAGAGCCCAGTATGGGGCTCAAACTGAGGAACCCTGAGATCATGATCTGAACTGAAATCAAGAGTCAGGTACTTAACTAACTGAGCCACTCAGGGCCCCCTTAAGTAAGGGCTCTTCTGTGTCACTCAAGTCCTTAATACAACAAGTGAAGAAGAGCTAGAGTAAAGTGAGTGCATGCATAATCCTCATCAGTCCTCAAGGTCCTTTGTTCAGGGGACCAACTCTAGCCTCATTCCTATAGTTCAACATAAATAAAAACATTGGAACAGAGTAGTTTCTGGCCTCAGAACCAAGGTTATAACCTGTAGACAACTTGTATTCCATGGCTTGGAGCTCATATTAAAAAAAAAAGATGGTATCATAGACGTACAGAAGCAAATGTATATTAAAGCAAGTGCTTTAAAAATGAGTACCTGGGGGCACCTGGGTGGCTTAGTTGGTTAAGTGTCTGACTTTGGCTCAGGTCATGATCTCACAGGTTGTGGGTTCAAGCCCCGTGTTGGTCTCTGTGCTGACAGCTCAGACCCTGGAGCCTGCTTTGGATTCTGTGTCTCCCTGTCTCTCTGCCCCTCCCCTACTCATACTCTGTCTCACTCTCTCAAAAATAAACAAACATTAAAAAAATTTAAAAAAGGAGTACCTGTATATAATCAATTAAATTATCTATTACTTTTATATCAAGGTGTCTCCTTATGGTTTTATCTGAAAATCAGGTAGATGGACCTTCTCCCCTTCATACTTAGGTGATAGCACCCGGCCTTGCCTTCTTCCCAGCTAACCAGCCCTGCTTTCCTTCAGGTTGCCTCAGTCTCTGTAGCGGTGGGTGTGCAACTATGTCAGAAGTGTGGGACAATCGGCCTGTAAGGATGCGGGTCTGAAACTGACTCCATGAGACAACAGAAGGGCACACATTGCCCAAGGCAGAAGGGACCAGCCTCGTAACATTCTAAGGGCGGGCCTAAAGATGGAGGCTAAGACTAGTCACGCCCTACGTGAGGGTCCTGCGCCCACTCTGTGATTGGTCAGTACTCTAAATGTGGTGATTGGGTCCCGCCAAAACTAACAAGCACTCTAGGCAATGTGAATGGTTAAACCTGCTGTCAGTAATACTGTATAATAATGATTGGATCACTGCACCTGTGTCACAATTTCCTGTAACTCCCCCTTCCCAAACTCATATAAGCCCTGCCCCGCCTTTGTTCGGGGCTCGCTCCACGTGGATCCAGTAAGTCTGTGAGCCCGAGTTTAGGCTGGCTGGGCCTACATTCGTAATAAAGCCCTTTGCTTCTGCATGCGTGATTCGGTCTCCCAGGTAATCTCTGGTTTAGGGGGCGATATTAAAATCTGGGCATAACAGGCCCAATGTTTATACCCAGTGCACCAGGGACTGACACTGTCAGGAAGCTCAGAGATGAAACATAAAATCTAAAGCAAAAAGCTGTTCTTCTCTATGTAAAGAAATATCCCGAATTCACAAAATGTTACAAGGTCAGTGCACAAAGTCTGATAAGCACCCACTTGTCTGCTGGTGCTGCTCCTAACAGAAGAGAGGGAGACACTGGGCTTGAAAGGGAAACCCACAGGCATCTGTGCAGTTAATATACGGAAGAGGGGCGCCTGGGTGGCTCAGTCACTTAAGCCTCTGGCTTCGGTTCAGGTCCTGATCTCACCTTTGTGGGTTCAAGCCCCGCGTTGGGCTCTGTGCTGACAGCTCAGAGCCTGGAGCCTGCTTCCGATTCTCTGTCTCCCCCTCTCTCTGCCCCTCCCTGCTCATGCTCTGTCTCAAAAATAAAGAAAACATTAAAATATATATATA
>NC_043713.1:58603170-58680953 GCF_006229205.1 Suricata suricatta | reverse complement strand
TCCAGGCATTTCTAAAGTGTGTGTTTTGAGATATTACCTTATTACCTGCTGGGCATTTCTGGCGACGCGTCGCGATTCAAGCCAACATGGCATAAACACAAATAGTGATGGGTCTCGAAGAGTGACCACAGTGTGGCTTTTCAGGAGGACCCAGGCTCCGACATCTCGGACCTTCAAATTCATGCTCACATACGTTTCTCATGAATTGATAAGAGATTACGTTGTCAAAGTGAAAGAACTGAGTGTGGCCTCTGCACCACCTGCTCCCAGACAGTCTGCCTGAAGCCACGAGTGAATGGGCATGGCCTCTGGAGCCCAAGGCGTCTGTGTGCATTGCCGGGACCACGTAATGACGTGGACCGCCTAGACTGGAAGCGAGGTACAGATGTGTAGAAGTTCCCGCATGACCCTGTGCCCTGCATTTGGTCTGCTGGATTTCTTTCACTCTTGTGTGATTATCTTCTCTAAGTCTATCCATGGAGGGCCCGGCAGGTGGAGAATTTCAGAGTTGGAGCTTGGAGGATGTTTCTCTGGCTTGGATCCTGGGATAGTCCTGAATAGAAATCCCAGTCTCCCCTCTTTTGTTTAGGACAAGGATATCTACTTGTTTTGATCTCAGTGCCATCCGCAGAATCCAGGACATCTGAGTGTTTTGGAGGCATTCTCCGTGCCTATGATGTAGCAAAGACTGGCCTGGACATTGCTGTGTCATAGAGAAGGGAAGATTCGGTGCAGTTAGGCAGATGCTGAAATGTTACCAAGTGAGAAAGAAAAAGAATCAGAGGAAGGGCAGTGGCTTGGCAGGTAGGACACTGAGTTCACTTATGGGCCTATTCTGAACACTGAGTCTAGAGTTGAAGGAGCTTTATAGAGTCCCCAAGCACGTTCTGGCACCAGTGGGGGAGGCCCGTTGACAGTGTGCCTGCCGTCTCTTTGTAATTACTGGTGGGCTGGGAGCTACCTGTCTCTCTGGGGAAGTCTTAGGCAGTTCTTCCTTGGGTAGACCTGAAGTCCACCTCACTGCGAATCCAAGCTGTAGTATCAACAACCCAGAGCAATAAAAAAAAGAGTCAACAGGGGCGCATGGGAGGCTCAGGTGGTTAAGTGTCTGACTCTTAATTTCAGCTCAGCTCATGGTTCATGAGTCTGAGTCCACATCAGTCTCTGCACTGACTGTATGGAGCCAGCTTGGGATTCTCTTTCTCCCTCTCTCTGCCCTCCCCTGCTGATGCTTTCTCTCTCTCTCCCAAAATAAATAAATAAACTTAAAAAAAGTTAACAGAGGCTGGGGACTATAGTCATTAGAAGATTATATAACTACATTATTACACTATTGTGATGGGATTGGATTAGACTATAGTGGGGGGAAGCAGGGGTACATGAACAGAGCTTGGACACAAGACCCACCTGTGTGTCACTAGAACCACAGGAACCAGTCAGGGGACCAATCAGTGTGGACAGGCATCCCTGGCACTCTTTCTAATAAGAGTCATGTAAGGCAAATGAGACAGTTCCATGTTCATGGTCAGTAAACTACCCAGAGCTTTTCAAGTGTCGGGAGGGGTGGTGGAGAGGATCATCTACCCCTCAGTCTGTTTTTCGCCAGACAACACATCCCTAGTTAATTCAGAGTGATTTTTCCACCACTCCATCCAGGTGGACTTACCCTGGAGATGCTTCCTCCGGTCAGAATCCCTTCCGCCATGTGCCGGAAGCTGAGGTGTACAATTGGAATGGCCTCTGAGGACTGAGGCACCTCATTCCCCAGCCATCAGGAGGCCTTGTGTGTGACAGCACACAGTAGAATAGCTCCCTGGGAGCTGACATCTGAAGGGAGTGCTCTCTCTCTCTTCTCTTCTCTCTCTCTCTCTCTCTCTCTCTCTCACACACACACACACACACACACACACACACACACACACGTGTGTGCGCGCGCACACACACACACACACACATGGATGTGCACACTCAGGCCATGGAGAACAGGCAGCTTTCATCTGCCGTAGGTCACCGTGCAATTACTTATCTCAACAAGACTCTCACCCCTCTTCTTGCCCTTTGGATTTCCCAGGCAAGTTGTATTTCAGAGCATCAGGTCCCTGGGACTCACGGGGGTGCCTCTTGGAAGCCACTCTCACTAGGCTAGAAAATCTTTCTATGATATTTAATTCTCTTGGCTTATCCAACATTCTCTTTCATATCCTCTGTGGAGGAAGGAAACACAGGTTGAAAACAAATGTCCTTTGCCATAGCATTCATTTGAAAGTCAGGGAGGCTTGGTTCTGCAGCTCTTTTAGCCAGAGTCTCATATTAATACTTATTTACTGAGTCTCTTTCCCTTCTAACATGTAAACTTCAAGATGGGAAGGATTTTGCTTTTTGTTTACTCCTGTATTTCCAGGACACAGAAACAATGTCTGGTGTATGGTAGGCAGTCAGTAAATATTTACGGAATGAATGAATGAGTGAATTTATACTCACGCTCCCTCATTTTAGAAGCATTTATAAACATGGCTGTGGTCCTGTGCTTACCTCAATCTCCATAACCGCAAACATCATAGAATAGTTTATTGCATATACTCGTCCCTTGGAGACAGAAGCTTAGGGTATAGTGGGGCGTGGGATTTTGCTATTTTAGATTTAAATGGGGTCAGAAGATCACGAATAATTTAGTAAATCAAGATGTTTTATGCTTTTAGTTAAAATGATAGGTGTTTTATTTAAGCATATAATATAGTAGGAAGGAAAATAAATCTTTTTCCGCTGTTTACCTAATGGTTGCATTTGGGTTGAGACTGCACTCCATTAAATACTAATATGTAATTAGCCTCAAGTGGCTCATACATTTGAAGTTGAGGAGATACTAAGTTTTATTTTTTAAGTTTATTTATTTTTGAGAGAGAGAGAGTGTGAGTATGGGTGGGGCAGAAAGAGAGAGAGGGAGAAAAAGATAATCCCAAGCAGGCTCTGCACTGC
Source organism: Suricata suricatta (assembly GCF_006229205.1). Taxonomy (NCBI): domain Eukaryota; kingdom Metazoa; phylum Chordata; class Mammalia; order Carnivora; family Herpestidae; genus Suricata; species Suricata suricatta. The sequence continues at coordinate 58,677,977 of NC_043713.1, read as the reverse complement.
TAGTACAGAGCCTGATACAGAGCCTGATGCCCACAAACTGTGAGATCATAACCTGAGCTGAAATCAAGTTTTGGAGGCCTAACCAACCCAGGCACCCCAAGATACTAAATTCTTTAACCAGACACAGGTTCCCTGTACCATGTGGCATACTGAGTACACCACATCAGCCAATGTGGTGGACAAGTTTGTGGTTTTTTTGGATGGAATATAACAAATAAAACCTATTAGATACTGAAGAAGGCCATGTCAAATGCTCAGTATATATTGGCCAATTATATTATTTAGTACGTTATTACTAAGGTAATAAAGAGTGAGAGAGTTTTAGAAATCTTAGTCTCATCTATATGACCACTGTCAATATTTACCTCAGAACTTTTCCAGAGCTCTCTCAATATCTCTGAGAATTATGTGATTTCCAGGGTTTCTTGCTAAATTGTATTTGGGTTAAGTAACCTGTTAGTAGAGAGCCAATAGCACTACCAACTAAGCATGTGTTATTTATGTGCATGAACTAGTTTAACTCTCACAACGACATTTTGAGGGGGCTGCTACTATTATTAAAAACTGTTACCCCAAATCCTTATACTACAGATGGAGACTGAATTCCAGGTGGGTTGAGAATAAGCCTAAGGACACACACGTGCCCTGTGGGTGGCTGTGCTCTTAGCAAGTGTGTTGTTCTGAGTCATGCCCAGGACAGAAAACAAAGTTCCCTGGGGATTTGCGAGGGGCAAGTGAAACCTAGTCTCCTAATAAATACTTGTTGGCTGATAGATTACTAGGCTCCAGGTCTAGAGAGGTAGTTCAAGTATATTTAAAGGAGATATTTTAATTTGCATTGGTACAGATTGATGACCTACACCTTATGTTATATAGAACATACATCATCTTGTGACTGGTTATTTCTTTCAACAAATATTAATTGAAAGACTGTCCTTCACAAAATACTATGTTTGAATTTATGAAGGATAAAAAGGAGAAGAAAAATGGGTTCTTCACTGGAGTAGCCTCTCAAACACATGGATATTCTATATCTTGTTGAAGGAGAAAGCCAGAATGTTCTTCAGTGATGCTGTCCTCTCTCTGAATTCGTCTTACACTACTTTCCTGCAGAGGCCTTAGGAGTTTGCCTTGAGTAGGCTCCGTGGTGGCAAGCCACTGCACTTGTAAGGTGGGTCTGATTTGTACATTTGGAGTCTAGTTTGATGCGGGGGAAACCTGGTGATTAAATCAGTCATGTCAATTTTCGGAAATAAAAAGAGATGAAACTCTTGGGGCGCTTGGGTGGCTCAGTTGGTTGAGCATCTAACTTTGGCTCAGGTCATGATCTAGTGATTCATGAGTTCGAGCCCTGCATGGGGCTCTATGCTGACAGCTCAGAGCCTGGAGCCTGCTTCAGATTCTGTGTCTACCTCTCTCTCTCTCTGCTTTTCCCCTACTTGCTCTTCGTCTGTCTTTCTGTCTCTCAAAAACAATAAACATTTTAAAAAATTAAAAAAAAGTGATAAAACCCAGAATAATTAGTATGAACAAAATACCAGAAGGGCACTCCTCATTATAAAAAGTTTATTTGAATATGGAGCACCTGAGTGGCTCATTTAGTTAAGTGTCCCAACTCCTGATTTCGACTCAGGTCATGATCTCATGGTCCTGAGAGTGAGCTCTGTGTTAGGCTTCGGCTGAGCATAGAGCCTGCTTGGGATTCTCTCTCTCCTTCTCCCTCTCCCTCTGCTCACGCACGTTCTCTCTCTCTCTCAAAGACATTAAAAAAATAAAATTTATTTGAATGAGAACACCATTGTTACTGCACGTGAATGGAGCATCTTTCCATGATGAATATATGTAGATATAAGAATATATTACATCTAGAATATAGTTTTAAAATGAGATACCCAGACAAGAAGGCAGCATCCTGAAGGAACTAGTGATTAACTAGATTTTCCCTGGAATCTTGACTATAATAGTAGCCAGTGCCTACTTGACCCAGACCAGAGAATCAGATATCATATCTGGAGCTGTGCTTGAAAGGAGGATGTTAATAATAGTAAAGGTAGCCAACTGTTATGTCAGAGTTACTGTTCTAAGCACTCCCTATATAGAAAGTTACTCATTTGATAAGAAGATAGAAAAATGATTTATTGAAAAGGGAGAACCTCCATTCGGGAATGAAAAGAAAAACCCACATTTATTGTGAACTGAATTATAAATCCACTTAACAAACTAGGAGTAGTCCATAGTGAGGTCCTGATATTACAGTTGTTTCCTCTTATTAAGGAATTGGTGGGAAGGCTATGTTAGTGAGACTTAGTCCTGTTTTGGCATGTCTAGATGCCTGTTCTCCTTTCCGTGGGTCCACAGGTGTCCTTCCCCCATAAAACTTGGATAGACTGTATCCTTGCATATACCTGGTCCTAAATTATTAGGTCTTCACTCTGGAAATGCTCAGGGTCCGGGGTGTCTTTCAGTTGGTTTCAACAGAAAGTTTTGCATCTTTTCATATACTCTGGATAAACAATAGTTCTAACATTAGAAGCATACATCTTGCTACAGTGTAAATTTGCTATTTGCTGGAAATTGCTTCTGTCTGCTTGCTTGGTCCTGCCAGCGAGTGTTCTTTGTTCATGTGTTCTCTAGGGCTGGATTAAGATAAGACTGTTATCTTAATAGTGCTATTCAACTCGTACAGTCACTTCCTTTTTTGGGGCTCCATGAATAGGAATTTTCCAAATTACAAGACTACAGCACTCCCTCAGCAATGTTAGCCATTAACCTATAGCAAGACTAGCTTTGAAGCACCATCGTATTACCAGTTCACATGTAAAATGTTTATATCACACACACACACACACACACACACACACACACACACACACTAAGACATAGGGACACCATTGTTGTCTAAGGTGTCTAATTATCTCTAATGACAAACTTGCCTTCTTATTTGAAGACCCTTACTCATTCTGAGAGATCTTCTTTCTAAATGTTTGCTAAGATTGGGCAACCCTGTAAGAGGTGAGAACAGCACTCCCAGTGAAAGGAAAGGGAAGGACCTCTGGTGCCTGTGTGGATCTTACTAAGTTTTTTTGTCTTCAGTTATAACGGCCTGCTCCAGCAATGGGGGCGGGGGTGGGGCACAGGTAGTGGGTCCCGGCCTGTGCCGAGGCCAGGTTGCCAGAGGAAGAACTGAACCACATGCTGCCAATGCTTTTGGGCTTTGCCCTCAAATAGTTTTCAATACCTGGTTTTGTGGAGGAGATTTTTATCTTTGCTGTGATCAAAGGAGTGAGTCCCTGAAATAGCTTTTTTAAAAGTAAACTTTGCTTTGTTATTTTGAGCAAGGTAGTGGGTCCCCTGGTATATTTGCTTGCATTTACACACGTAAGTTACAAAGAACATATATCTTTCTGGTCACTGGGATCTCTTTCAGCTCTTGGAAGGGGGATAGAATTAGGGCAGTAAAGGAGAGGAGGCTTCACTGTGCTTCGGTGGCAGTGGTTAGCAGGCCGAGTTAACTTTTGTAAACGATTGCCAAAGTTATTCTAAAACTACAGGGGAGAAAAAAGATGTTTTCTTCTATCCAGCTCTGAACAGGGGTCCTACATTAGGTGGAAATTGTGCTAATCATACAGAGGCTGTGTTGTGTGTGTGTGTGTGTGTGTGTGTGTGTGTGTGTGTAAAATCATCATCAAAAGGGCCTCATTCTGAGGTTCTCACCAGGATGCACCTTACCAGAATCACTTTTCTCAGCACCCTGAGAAAAGAATGATGTTCAGTTTGCCTTTGTGAAGAGGCAGAGAGGTCTGTTAACTTGTAAAAACGTGTTTAGATGTCAGGGAGGAAATAGTAGCAGATATTTAAAACTGCTTGCATCTGGTTTTTGTTAAAAACACTGTTAGTCTTTATACCATTAGACATATTATTACTACATTTTATTATGTCATAATAAAGCAAAACCCAAGAAAATGTTTAATTGAGTCAATTATTAGGTGTTTTACTATTAATATCAGCTCACCAACAGGAGTGATAACAAAAATAATGAGATGTTTGTTTCTCAGACTTTTGAATGAATTAATTACAGGTCCTTTTTTGGGATGGTACAGATGTAATATTCTATTGTGTTAAATTTGGCAAACACTGCTCAGTCGGACAGAAGGACTTTCAGGGGATACATTTAATTCTCAGCTCAGGAAGCATGGGATCATGTGGTTTATGACTGGAGATAGGTTTTCAGAAATCCCAACCTCTCCTTTATTTGGCTGTGATATACCCAGTCTGTAATATGGCCTTGGCTGCTGTGCACATGAGGTCCTGTAATGACAGTTCCCCTGAATTGGTATCAGCTTGTTGATCTCATCCCCAAATTACTATTCTTTTGTTTATTCATTTGACAAACATTTACCAGTGCCTACGCTGTCAGGCTCTCTACTAGGCAATTAGACTGACTGAGGTAAATAGTACAGGCTCTCTGTCCCCAGGATCCGAATCCAGCCCTGCTGTTTATTAACTGCATGGTCTTGGGCAAGCTCCTTAAATGATCAGAGTCCTTGTGCCCCCATATGTTGAGTCCTTGGCGCTGGTCCTTGACGTGATATTAAGAGATCTACCTGTGGGGGTCATGTACATGGGCACCTACTCATGTTATATATGCTGGATAGATGGATAAAGAGCTCTAGAAATCATAGCTCCTCTCCTACATTTTCTATTATAGTTGACATACGTTGTTATATTAGTTTCAGGTGTACAACAAGTGATTCCACATTTATATACATTATGATGTGATCACCTCAATACATCTAGCCCCCATTTGTTACCATACAGAATTGTTACAATATCATTATCCATATTCCCGTTCTGTGCGTGCATCCCCATGACATTTATCTGATAAGAGGTAGTTTGTACTTTTCAATCCTCTTCCCGTTTCACTTATCCTCTTTCACCCTCCAGTGGCCACCAGATTGTTCTGTTTCTGTAGTCTGTTTCTCATTTGTATTTTAGATTACACATATAAGTGAAATCATACCATATTTGTTTTTCTCTGACATAGTTTACTCAGCACAATAACCTCTAGGTCCATCCATGTTGTCACAAATGGCAAGATTTCATTCTTTTTGTGGCTGAGTAATAGTCCACTATAGATCTTAATTCATTCATCTATCAGTGGACACTTAGATTGCTTCCATATCTTGGCTGAATAATGCTACAGTGACCAAGGGGTGCATTTAGGGTTTTTTATTTAAAAAATTTTTAAGTTTATTTATTTATTTTGAGACAGAGAGAGAGCAAGTGGGGAGGGGCAGGGAGAGAGAAGGAGAGGGAGAATCCCAAGCAGGCGCCACACTGTCAGTGAAGACAGTGGGGCTTGATCTCACAAACCATGAGTTCATGACCTGAGCTGAAATCCAGTCAGACATTTAAGCAACTGTGCCACCTAGGCGTACATTAATCTTTTTGAATTAATGTTTTCATTTTCTTTAGATAAATACCTAGAAGCAGAATTGCTGGATCATAAGGTAGTTCTATTCTTATTTTTCTGAGGAACCTCCATATTGTCTTCCACAGTGATTTTGCCAGTTCACATCCCCACCAACTATGCATGAGGGTTCCATTTTCTCCATGTACACATCGGCAGATGAGATCTGAGTGGTTTTGATTTGATTTGCATTCCCCTGATGATTAGGAATATTGAGGTTCATGTGTCATATGTAGGTCCTCTTTGGAGAAATGTCTATTCAGATCTGCACGTTTTTAAATTGGATTGTTTGATTTTTTGATACTGGGTTGTGTTAAGGATTTGATCCCTTATTGGTTATATAATTTGCAAATATCTTCTCCCATTAAATAGGTCGCCTTTTTGTTTTGTTGATGGTTTACTTTGCTGTGCAGATGCTTTTTAGTTTCATGTAGTCCCATTTATTCAGTTTAGCTTTTGTTGCCCTTGCCTGAGGAGACAGATCCATATATACATACATACATATATATATGTTTATAGTTAAGACTAATGTCCAAGAGATTACTGCCTATGGTTTCTTCTAGTTAATTCTGTGGTTTTATAATTAAGCCTTTAATCTATTTCGAGCTTATTTTTATGTCTGGTATAGAAAGTAGTCCAGTTTCATTCTTTTGCAGGGAGCTATCCAGCTTTCCCAACACCATTTATTGAAGAGACTGTCTTTTCCCCAGTGTGTAATCTTGCCTCATTTGTTGAAGATTTACCAACTTCGTAAGTGTGGGTTTATTTCTGGGCTCTCTATATTGACCTACGTGTCTGTTTTTGTGCCATTACCATACAGTTTTGATTACCATAGCTTTGCAGTATAGTTTGAAGTCAGGGAGCATGTTACGTGTACCTTTGTTCTTCTTTCTAAAGATTGCTTTGGCTATTCAGAGTCTTTTGTGGTTCCTACAAGTTTTAGGATTATTCTAGTTTTGTGAAAAATTGATATTTTGATAGGGACAGCAGTAAGTCTCTAGATTGCTTTGGGTAGTAGGGACATTTTAACAGTATTTGTTCTTCCAGTCCATGAGCATGGGATATCTTTACATTTATCTTCAATTTCTTTCATCAATGTCTTATAGTTTTCAGAGCACAAGTCTTTCACCTTCTTGCTTAGATTTATTCCTACATATGGTATTCTTTTTCAAAATTTTTGTAATGTTTTATTATTTATTTTTGAGAGAGAGAGGCAGAGCATGAGTGGGGAAGGAACAGAGAGAGAGGAAGACACAGAATCTGATACAGCTCCAGGCTCTGAGCTGTCAGGACAGAGTCTGACATGGGGCTTGAACTCACAAACCACAGGATCATGTCCTGATGCCCCTGTATTCCTCTTCTTCTTTAAAAAATATATATATATTTTTAATTTTGAGAGACAGCACTAGCAGAGGATAGTCATAGAGAGAGGGAGATACAGAATCCGAAGACAGGCTCCAGATTCTGAGCTAGCTGTCAGCACAGAGACTGACATGGGGCTTGAATCCACGAGCTGTGAGATCATGACCTGAGCCAAAGTTGGACGCTTAACTGAATGGGGGCCCAAGGTGTCCCTTTGTATTCTTGATGCAATGGTAAATTAAGTTGTTTTTAAAATTTCTTTTTATGATAGTTTATTAGTTTAAAGAAATTCAGAATTAATGTATATTAATTTAAAAAATTTTAATGTTTGTTTATTTTTGAGACAGAGACAGAGTGGGGGGGGGGCAAAGAGAGAGAGGGACATGGGATCTGAGGCAGGCTCCAGGCTCTAAGCTGCCAGCACAGAGCCCAATATGAGGCTCCAACTCATGAGCCAGGAGATCATGAACTGAGCAGAAGTCAGACACTTAACCAACTCAGCCATCCAGGTGCCCCAATGTATATTAATTTTTAAAATTTTTTATTGTTTGTTTAAATTTTAGAGAGAGACAGAGTGTGAGGAGGGGAGGGGCAATGATGGAGATATGGAATTTGAAGCAGATTCCAGGCTCTGAGGTGTCAGCACAGAGCCCAAAACGAGGTTTGAACTCATGAACTCCAAGATCATGACCTGAGCTGATGTCAGATGCTTAACTGACTGAGCCCCCCAGGTACCCAAATATATCTTAATTTTTTAAATAAAAATATTTATTTATGGGAAAGAGAGAGAGTGAGAGGGTAAGCATGGCAGAGAGAGAGGGGGACAGAAGATTCAAAGCAGGCTTTGCACTGACAAGCAAAGAACCCCACGTGGGGCTTGAACTCATGAACTGTGAGATCATGACTTGAGCCAAAGTCAGATGCTTAACCAACGGAGCTACTTAGTTGCCCAATGTATATTAATTTTGTATTTTGTAACTTTACTGAATTTATATATTAGTTCTAATGGTTTATTTTTGGTGAAGACTTTAGGTTTTGTTCTATATATAGTCTCCTGTCCTCTGCAGATAGTGGCAATTTTACTATTTTAATTTGAATGCCTTTTATTTCTTTTTCTTGTCTAATTGCTATAACTAGGGCTTCCAATATTATGCTTAATATTTCAGCTTTTCACCGTTGAATATGATGTTAGCTGGGAGTTTTTCATACATGGCCTTTATTATTTTGAGGTGTGTTCCCTCTATATGCACTTTGTTGAGGTTTTTTTTTTAATGATAAGTAGATGTTGATCTTCATAAAATGCTTTTTCTCTACATATTGAAACACTAATACAATTTTAATCTTTTTTGCTTATTTGGTAAGGTCATTTGCTAATATCTTGTTGAGGATTTTTTTGCATGTTCATCAGGGATTTGGGCCTGTGATTTTACTTTTTGTGGTGTCTTTTCCTGGTTCTGATATGACAGTATTGCTCAAGGAGAAGTTTGGAAGTACCCCTTTCTCTTGAATTTTTTGGAATATTTTGGGAAGAATAACTATTAACTTTTCTTTAGATGTTTGGTAGAATTTGCCTATGAAACTATTTGGTCTTGGACTTTTACTTGTTGGGAGGTTTTTTTTTTAAATTTTTTAATGTTTTATTTATTTTGAGAGACAGAGAGAGACAGCATGAGCAGGGGAAAGTCAGAGAGAGGGAGGCACAGAATCTTAAGACAGATTCCAGGCTCTGAGCTAGCTGTCAGCAAACTGTGGGATCATGACCTAAGCCGCAGCCAGATGCTCAACCGACTGAGCCACCCAGCACCCTGGGAGTTTTTTGATTACTGATCCAATTTCATTACTAATATTTGGTCTGTTTATGTTTTACATTTCTTCTTGATTCAGTCTTAGATTATATGCTTCTATGAGTTTATCCATTTCTTCTAGCTTGTTCCATCTATTGGTATATAATTGTTTGCAGTAGTCTCTTATGATCCTTTGTATTTTTGTGGTAGCAGATGTAATTTCTCTTTCATTTATGATTTTATTGGGGCCCTTTCTATTTTTGCCTGATGAACATACAGTAAAGGTGGTGGATCAGCTACCTACACAGCTAGTATGAAGGCTCAAAGATAAAAGTAGTAAAATTGTCTATATATCCAATAATTAGTCAAGGGATACACAAACTAATAAGATGTAAATTATCAAAACCAAAACATAGGAGGTGGGAATAAAAATGTAATTGCTTTTAGAATGTGTTTGAACTTAAGCTACCATCAACTTAAATAGACTGCTCTATACATAGATACACAAAGAATAAAGAAAAACGAATACAAACATAACACTAAAGAAAAGCACCAAGTCACAAGGGAAAAGAGCATGAAGACAGGAACAGAGAACTACAAAAGAACAAGAAAATGATCAACAAAATGGCAATAAGTACAGATCTTTTTTTGTGTTTTAAGTGTAAAAGGACTAAGTGCTCCCATCAAAAGACATGGGGTAGCTGAATGAATAAAAAAATAAGACTTGTCTTTGTACTGCCTGCAAGAGACTACCTTCAGATGTAAAGATGCAAACAGACTGAAAGTGAACGGATGGAAAAAGATATTCCAGGAAAATTAAAATGAAAAGAATATAATCATATCAAACATAATAGACTTTAAACAAAGACAATAACAAGAAACAAAGAAGGCATTACATACTGATAAAGGGGTCAATCCAAGAAGAGGATCTAACCTTTGTAAAATTTATGCACCTAACATAGGAGTGCCTAAATATATAAACAACTATTATCAGACATAACATGAGATGTTGACAGTAATTCAACACTACTAGGGGACTTTATAGCCCACTTCTATCAATGGAAAGATCATCCAGGCAGAAAACTGATAAGGACACACCAGTCTGAAACAACATCTTAGGCCAGAGGGATTTAATAGATATTTACAGAATATCCTAAGCAGCCAAGTACACATTTTTCTCAACTGCACTTGGTACATTCTCCAGCACAGAGCACATGTTAAGCCCTAAGAGAAGTCTCCATAGATTAAAGAACACTGAAATCATATCAAGCATCTTTTCTGACCACAAAAGTATGAAACTAGAGATCAGTTACAAAAAACAAAAAACAAACCAACAAAAAACATCTGGAAAAGACACAGACATGCGGAGGCTGAAAAATACGCTACTAAATGCTACCAGTGGTCAGAGAAGAAGTCAAAGGGGAAGTCAAAAAATACTTTGAGGCAAAGTAAATGGAAACACACAGCAGTTCAAAATCTTTGGGCTGCAGCACAAATAGTGCTGGGAGGGAAGTTTTTAACAATGCAGGCCCTCCTGAGGAAATAAGAAGACTCTCAAATCCAATCTTCCATCTAAAGGAACTAGAAAAAGAAGAACAAATAGAACACAGACTTGGTGGAAGGAAGGAAACAAAAGTTCAGAGAGGAAGAGAGAACCTCCTCTTACTTTTAAAATTTATTTTCCCTTTGAATATGCCCACCTGGTTTGATATGCCCATGTATGTATTTTGAATCAATTTCTTTCAGTTTTGAAGTTGGCTTACTTCAAAGACGGGACAAGACTAATTTCTGTTTGATTCCTTTGTTAGGGAGTCTGGACTTTACTTCATGTGTAACTGTTTCTCTTAACCCACCTGTGTTTGCACAGATTTATACAAAATAATCTTTTGAGATAAAAAATGTGTTTTTAATATTTAAACGTTTGCTATATGCCAGAAAACTCTCCCAGGCTTTCTAGACCTTAACTCATTTAATTCTTACAGTTCCCTTAGGAGACAGGTATTAGTATTATTGTATTTTACAGATAAGGAAACTGAGACACACACAGAGGTTAATGAGTAATTCTTGAAATGAACAAGTTTTAAATTGATTATATGAGTGAGAGCATCGAATATAAATAATTCAGTTGCTTACGAGGATATTTCCCTCATTTGTCTATATTTTATTATAAAATTAATACAAAGTGAAAATAATGATCGAGATTATGCATGTTGTCTAGTTGCTTCATGACAATGTAAGTGGACCATTGTACAATAAACCACTTTTTACTACATTTTTTAGCATTAAACAGGAGAGAATATACTAAGCATATTGATACAAAGTATGCACTAATTTTGCGTGTTCACTGAATAAATGTCAATAATTATTGAATGTCTGAAGCGGGCCAGGCAATCAACTTAGCTCTAGAAGTACAAGTAACCAAAACCGTTGGTTCTTTTAATCTTGTAGCTCACCCCTTGGTCCCCCCTCATTCCCTTATCTCTTTCCTACCTTCATCATATCCTTATTCTCTCCATTTTTTTTTAAATTAATTTTGCCTAAGTATGCTTTCTACATTTTGACTTGCCAGTACTATGTGCATATAAGGAGCATTTGGGAAAAACCACCAGGAGCCTCTTCAGGTGGCCTGGAGACTGAGCTGTCAGGCTGTGACAAGTGGCACATGATGCTGGCTATACTGCCTCTGCAGGTGGCACAGGCTGGGCTGCCTGGAGTCCTCTTCCAGAACTCCAGACCTGAAGGCCAAGACTCCATGGGCATTGAGGTATTGAGGATTGCATGTGTGTGTTCTGGATCTTTAAGGTCCAGATGCAGATCTTTAAGATCGCCTCCTTCTTTTTTTCTCTAGAACCTGGCTAGCCATGATCAGCATACAGTATCCCTTGGCAGTTGGGTACAAAGGATTGTCACCCTCATGTATCCACTTCTTTACTGTATGTCATACTCCTTTGGGTTTAATGGCATCTACAAAATGAAAATTGCTCTTTTAAAATGCAAGTGCACCTGGAAAGGTAGGGCCCCAGGAGTCCGCGGGGAATGCCTGAACTCTCCTTGGAGTGGATCTGTACGGCTCTTCCCAGATCCCTCTGTCCCTCCTTCTGAGAGCAAGAATGGCAATCATGAGAGGCATCACAGAGTAGGTGATCCTGGGGTAGGGCCGGTGGGGGGGATGCATGTTGGGAAACGGGGAAGCTCAGAGTGCTTATACAGGTCATGTTTCACATGGGGCTCTGGCTAAGAGGACTTGTGAAGGCTGAATTCTGGCCCCTGTTTTGCTGGCCAAAAGAATAATAGTCTAGTGAAGAATCACTTCCTTCCAGAGGAATGAATTCTGTGAATGAACTAAGAGTGGCCCTGGAGAAAAAAAATGTAGGGGAGCACATCACAGTCACATTTTAGAGCAATATACAGTTTTCCTGAAGGTGAGCCCTTTCTCACTCAAAATGATCCTATAAATGTCCCCTCCTAACTCCTCAACATTCTTGAGAAACACCATGACATGGCAGGACATTGTGCATCCCTCAGTCTGTAGGGTTCCTGCCTCTGCCTCTGTGGAGCAACTTTGGTGTGCAGGTCACAGAACTAAACAGTCGAAATGATCCATCACTGCTCTATCATATACCTGGAGTTAGTAAGCGGTCATGTTCTTAAGAGCATCAAAGACAGAATGAGTGCAGGAAGTGGCTAATGGTAAGGCAAGGTCCTTGAAGAGGTGAGTAATGGGCAATAAAGTTGTGGGATGAGGGTCTTCTGGATCATGTGATCTGTTACCACCTTGCACCCTTTCTTTGGTCCACAATCACCAGTCAGCAGACTGTGCAATAGGGGAAGATTAATTAGCTGTTTACTGCCACACTCATTCAGGTTATTAGAAAGGTATGATCAAAGACGCGGGCTTTGAAGGCTACTTTTTCATAAAAACAAGTGTTTAGCAAACACTTGTCTGTCTGAGTGAGCTGAAAACAGTGACAAGGTGCTGACTGGCTGCATCTGCCTTTGAATAGCAGGTGCTGGTTCTGTCATTCAGCCATATGTTGCTCATCAAATATTCAGCATCTCGGGCTTTTACAAGAGGCTTTTTATAGGCTCGTGCACATGCAGCAGGCAATAGAAGACTCAGCTTCTGAAAGCTGTGCTTGACTTTTCTGTTTGAGTACCAGCCAGTGGGAAGAAGGGAGGGGACTGGGGAATGGTTATCTGGGAAGTGTAAAAATACTTGTGGTCCAGGGTTTTGCGGATTTGTTTTTTGTACTTTGTAACATCCTAACAGAATCTGAGTTGACAAGTCCCCTCCATTTATTCATGGGACCATCTATTATAGAAAGATAGAACTGTATTGAGTGGCAGGGCAAGATTATTGTGTTGGTTGATCAATTGATTCATCTGACAAATATTGTTGAGGCACATTTACTTTTTGAAAATCATATGTTAAGAACCAGTAATACAACTAAGCAAAATAAACATAGCCCTGTCATCCAGAAATTTACAGTCTAGTTGGTGATACTCAAGTGTAAGTTTATTATTTAGAAAATGTTCTAGAGTCTAAACATAGCCCATCCTTATCATTCGAGGATTCTGTGTCTGTCAGTTCACCTGCATGCTAATTTATATGTAACATCAGAATAATGCTTGTAGTGCTTTCATGGTCATTTGTGGACATGTGCAGAATGGCAGAAACTTGGAGTCACCCACCAAGAGCATTTCCGGTTGGGGAAGAACAAGGTCAAACTCTTCCTTCCTGCTTTAGCTTCCATATGGTAAACAAGTGTCCTTTCTGCAGTCTGTTTAGTGCCACATTCCCCACATTTTGTCCTTTTCATTGATGATTTTGCTGTTTAAAATGCTCCCCCTCCCTTTGCCTCCCCTGCACAAACCAGAAGAGACTCTTAAATACAGAGAACAAACTGAGGGTTCCTGGAGGAGGGTTGGGTGGGAGATGGGCTAAATGGGTCATGGTCATTAAGGAGGAGGCACTTGTTGTGTTGAGCACTGGGTATTATTCATAAGGGATGAGTCAGTAAATTCTCCTGAAATCATTATTACACTATATGTTAGCTAACTGGGATTGAAATGAAATTAAAAAGCTAAAAATAAAATGGCCCCCTGGCATAGTGCTCAAGGGCTGCCTAGCATTCCCAAGTACAAGAAGGATGTGAGGTGCCCTACAGAGAAAGCACATTTATGAGGAAAGTTTTGTTTGGGCATGAGTCATAGTGCTGTTGGCCATGAGTTCAGTGTTAATGAATCAACCATATATATTGAATAATGTGTCTTTAAACAGACACATAAAACAAGGTTATATATTGATCAGTTGATGAAAATATTGTAACCAGAGATCCTCAGGAACCTAACCCTATTTTTCCCCTGGGAGCAAAGGTTCAGTATTCTCTAATTCAGTGTTCATGGCAACATTGTGGAACACAACTGCCTTGAATAACAAGAATTGATTACATATGTTTACACTAGAATGTGAAGGTTAGGGTTATAGTGATACAGAGCTTCAAATAGGAGAGTAGAACTATCATATAGTTTGAAATGGAGTTCTTAAAACATTGCAGTTAGAATTTTCTTTAAGGTCAGTCATGTTATGAAAGCTTGGAAAATAGTGTGGCTGAGGAAAGCCTCTACGAAGTTGTTACGGCTTCCTCTTTGATAAGTAGTTCTCTGGTTGGTTCGCAATTAAGTGTCTTCTCTGAATTTTTTTCTTAAAGGCCTAGAATTTTATACTTGGGACACAGATCTATCTCTGAGAGTGTCACACTATGGTTAGATATGTGTTAACCTTACAGATAGGGTGTAGAGGAGGGTTGTGAAGGAAGCTCGAAATCTCCAAAATTTTCAATGTTTAAATTATCCATTTATTTAATAATAATGATACCTGTTTTTACATTTCACAAAGTTTTTTCCCCTTTTTTAAATTTTTTAAAGTGTTTTTTTATTTATTTTTGAGAGACAGAGACAGCACGAACAGGGGAGGGTCAGAGAGTAAGGGAGACACAGAATCCAAAGCAGTCTCCAGACTCTGAGCTAGCTGTCAGCACAGAGCTCGACGCGGGGCTCGAACCCACGAACTGTGAGATCATGACCTGAGCTGAAGCCAGACGCTTAACCCACTGAGCCACCCAGGCGCCCCTATAACATTCACAACAATATCCTAAGAGATCGGTATTACTATCTTCCCACTTTACAAATGAGGAATAGGCTCAGGTTAACTTAACAGATGTTTGTGTGTATGTACGAGATATATAGATAGATAGATAGATAGATAGATAGATATAATTGTTTTTCTAATTTTTCTATCCCCAATTATGGATCTAATATGTGTGAAAAGATAATTTCAGGACTAGTGTATTGTTGAGACCATTTTCACTAATGTATTATTTTAAAACATATCAGTAAGCTCTCTGTTTATCTGGAAGATGATAAGGCAGAAAATGGGTACTTTCTCCCCCATGAATTTCATGAATGTTTCTTAATTCTAGGTCCTTGCATAATGTTATAGGTTTGTTCTTTCTCTTGCCAACCTCTGTCTTGCCTACACAGAGGCAAAATTGTCCAAAAAAACATTCGAAGGATCTATAGTCAATACATGCATACATAATATGAATCATTAAAATTACTAGATAAAATACAGTATGGCCAGTTACATTTGAATTTTCAATGAACAATGGCTAACATTTTAGTATAATTTTTCCTAAATTACATAAAACACATACTTAATACTACAAAATTAAATTATTCATTTTTATTTGAAATTCAGATTTAACTGGATTTCCTACATCTTTATTTGCTAAATCTGGTAACCTTAATGATAATTGTGTGTGTGTGTGTGTGTGTGTGTGTGTGTGTGTAAAGGAAGGAGATATCCCTTACTTTTTCAGATCACTATTTGCTTCACTCAGAAAGCATTTGTAAACTCTGCTTTACAGTTTAATGCAAAATGTTGGTTTACTCCCACAACTGTGTATTTGTATAGACGTAGCCTGTTTTGACAACAATGCAGATTGGAAAAATCATCAGGCTGGGATTATAGTTAGCTAATTAACCTTGAATCTAGAATAGCCCCATTTATGTCCCTGACGTGCCTACTTTTTACAGTTAAGCTGCCGTGGAGTTGATGTCCAGCATTCCTCTTCTCTTTTCTCACAGACATCTGTATGGTAACATTGGGGTGGTTCCTTCATCAAACACACGCGTCCTGCTCACTGAGGTAGGGGTTTTCTGATGGCCTCCTTTCAGGCTGTCGGGAGGTCTGCTTCATCCCTGTCTCTACCCTCCAGATTTCTAACAAACCCATTCCGGGCAGGACTCTGTCCAGGTCATCATTGTTCTGTGGACAAGCCAATGAGTAATCATTGATGGTGTTTATTCACAATCCGGCGAGTGTTGGAATGCTTTTATTGGTGAAACAGCAAAACTTCCTTTTCCCACACTGGCTCTCTGACACTTGGCCACACAAGGGTCAGTGGGGGCTGTGCGTACAAAGTGCACATGGTCAGTGCCCCCAGCCAGGAGGCATGTGTGTGTGGGATGCTGACCCCGTGGGACTGGACTGTGAGGATGTGAGTCCTCCCGAGACCAGAGAGCTCCCCCAGGGTCTGACTCGCAGGTAGCTGTCTCTCCGGTGTACATATCTTAGCTTCTTGCTTTTTTTCTTGGTTGGCCTGAATGAAAACACATGCTGTAACTCTCAGAAGAGAGATGGTTACAAGGTGCCCCATGTTGCCTTCCCCCAAAACCACTGCTAAAGGAAAGCATCTTTCCTAGAGAGAGTATTTGGCCTTTATGAGTAGCGTGAAATAGATGTCATGGCGAGAAGATGCCACTCAGGAGCTTGGATAAAATGGTCATCTAGAGAAAGATAGGGGGTGTGTGGCTATAATTGACAAGAGACACTATTTCTGTTCAGTTCCAGGTATAATTTTTGACACCACTGGATTTTGCACCATGTGGCGCTATGGATATTCAGTGGACAGATGTTACTCTGCTGGATAATTGGATGAAGTAGCAAGCAGAGTAGTTCCTTACGGGACTCTTACTTAATTTTCCAAATTACACAGCATCGTATTGAAGCAATGCTCGTTTGTAGTGTTTTCTCACATTAAGGAGACCTATACAGTTTTCATCGCAGAAGAATGATGAACACATTTAGTCTAAACACAAAATGACCACAGATGTGGGGAGATAATATGGCAAAATAAACAATGACTAACATCACGATTTCCTCCAGTTCCAACTATTTAGTTTAAGAACCCATTGACCTTTGGAAACAATGAGAATGGCTGTCTGGAACACAGGATGGGCTCTGTGGTGCTGTTTTTGCTTTGAAATCACGTCTCTGTCCATTCCTCAGCTCGGCGCTGCCCTGCTCACACCTTTTCCAGTGTGTGGACCTTTTGAGCTCCTGATTTTGGTATTGAATTGTTCTTCCTCTTCATTCCTGGAGCCTTATGATTAAACTTGGGGAATTGTAAGACATGTCCGACCATTTCCTTAGCAGCTTCTCTGAACTCCCACTGTGCATATTTTGGGGCACAAATCACTTTTCAGGATTCTCTTAGCTTGTTACCCCAGAGGGTTTGGGGCAGTTTAGTGGAATGAAAACCACTTAATTACTTACAGTTTAGAAGTTTCTTCAGTTTTCGCGCCTGCCACAGACCATCAAAACCCTGGGAGCAGACGCCCCTCCTTACCTGGACATCTTCGGGAGACAGCCCCCCGCTCTGGAGTGCGTAACGTGTCCTGCTGGAGAGAGGACTCTCTTTCCACCAGAGGGAGCCACTTTGCCCCAGACAGCTCAGCAGCTCTGGTACTTCAAGGCCTTTCAGACAATTCCCACTGACTCCATTTCCTTGGCCTCATTTATACTTTTTTCTAGAAAAATAAAGCTACTTTTCAATAGTCCTTTATCTCATCTTGAGTATTATTTTAATTTAAACTGTGAGAAAAACAAGAATTTTTTTGAAAAGGAGATGAACAGAATTCAGCTTCATGAAAATTTAACTTTCTGGAAAGAAAAATTAGCACTAATGCAAGAACCAATCTTTTTTTTTTTCTTTTTTTTTTTTTCAATTTATTTTTGAGAGACAGAGAGAGACAGCATGAGCATGGGAGGGTCAGAGAGAGAAGGAGACACAGAATCTGAAGCAGGTTCCAGGCCCCGAGCTAGCTGTCAGCACAGAGCCTGACACGGGGCTCGAACCCACAAACCGTGAGATCATGACCTGAGCTGAAGTCAGTAACTCAACCGACTGAGCCACCCAGGTGCCCCAAGAACCAATCTTAATGATGAAACCAAAAGACACTCTTTCCCTCCAAATTAAGGTTAATTATGGGAGTGGGGATGAAAGAGAAGGAGAAAAGATTTCATAAAGGAAAGTACCTCTGTAACTACAAAGCCAGAAAGTAATCCGTATGAGTAGGTACATATTACGTAGATAATAGAAGACAATGTTATTTTTTTAAATTTTTTAATGTTTTATTTATTTTTGATACAGAGAGAGACAGAGCATGAGAGGGGGAGAGTCAGAGAGAGAAGGAGACACAGCACTGGAAGCAGGCTCCAGGCTCTGAGCTAGCTGTCAGCACAGAGCCCGTCGCAGGGCTCGAACCCACAAATGTGAGATCTGACCTGAGCCGAAGTCGGCAGCTTAACCAACTGAGCCACCCAGGCGCCCCAATGTTATTTTTTTTAATTTTTAATGTTTATTTATTTTTGAGAGGGAGACACAGTGTGAGCAGGGGAAGAGCAGAGAGAGAGAGGGAGACACAGAATCCAAAGCAGGTTCCAGACTCTGAGTTGTCGGCACAGAGCCTGACGCAGGGCTTGAACCCACACATCGTGAGATCATGACCTGAGCCAATGTCAGATGCTTAACCAACTGAGCCACCTAGGTGCCCTGTGTTTTCTATGTGACTGATAGAATCCTAAGCATTATGTGACATTCCCAGCCACATCCTCCTGTGCTGTCATTCAAGAATAGCAGCAAAACATCCACTTATGTAACAAATTTAATTATCTCGCAGACATGAGTGCAATTATTTTATCAAAAGTGAAGATGACAGGTCCTCATATGTCCTTATAAACATACCTCTGAGAAATTTATTAGAGATTTTAAAGTTAGGACTTAGGATACAAAGAAATAGAAAGAATCTAATGTCTCTAAACTCAAGGAGTTTGCCATCTAATTCTGAGATTATACTTGGGAATAATGTCAAGTGACGTAACATTGCATCAATAATAGGAATAATAGCACAACTTTAGTTAAAGCTTACTGTTCTGTAACTAAAGGGCGTGGCTTGTCCTGGATGGTGAGGAACATCTATGGAAAGTCCTGCTTTTGTGTTTGACAGAATTAATATTTAGTCCCTCTTTCAGACGGTGTTTGGCCAATAACAGCTCTGTGTGTGTTTTATGGCTTCTGAAAAGTGAAAGCAGGTCCATGTCTTCTGTGATGACGTATATTTGTGATTGTCTGGGCTACAGTTTATCTAAAGGCTGCTTCAACTGTTAAAGCTCTCAGTTAAAAAAAAAAGTATGAGTCCGTTTGTGTGTCTTTGAGGAACAGGGAGGATCGGGGAGGTGAGCGCAGGTGTAGTTTCTGTTCATAGTAAAGCGTCAGGAAAAGACCGCCTTGGAGGAATTGTAACGTATCTAGTGTTGAAGCTTGTTTTTGCTAATTTTTAATCCTGAGGGTAGCGATGTAAAGGGGAGGAGAGTGTGCATGTGTGTGTACATGTGTGTATGTGTATGTACGTGCATGTGTGCATGTGTGTGCCTGTATGTGTATGTGAGCATTGTGTATGTATGCATGCATGTATATGTGTGCATGCATGTGCATTTTTGTGTCTCTGCGCATATATACACATATGTATGTATATGTATGCGTGTGCATGCATGTCTGTGTATTCATGTGTACCTGTGTATCATGTATATCATGTAGTGTATACATGTCTATTTAATATTGATCCAATTTAGGAAGTGGGTTCTTTCGGTCAAGGGGATGAGAAGAAAGGGGAGAATGGGAAAGTCAGGAGGATTTGCCTCACATTTGAAAGGAGACTAAAGCCAGAAAGTGGAGCATAACAAAAACTTGCCCAGAACAGACTGGTTTGAAGAAATCTGTTAAAATGATGTCCCTCCCGTATTATGGAACTTGGCACAGGTTTTTTCCCCTTCTGCCTATAGAATGTTCCATTTGTCTGAAAAAGTCAAGTCAGTGTTTGGGTGTTACCTTCCAAAGAGTTCGCTACGGTCACCGAATCATTGGTTGAGTGGGGCACTGCCTGTGGGCTTTCTGCGTGCAGACCAGACTGTGCTAATGCATTCCTGCTTATTCCCCTAAGCTGTGCAAGAATACTTGCTTCCTTCCTTTCCCTTTATTTCCCTCCTTTCCTTTCCTCTTCGGCCTCATGGAATCGTGCATGAGATGTGAGTTTTTTAAGGCTAATTTTGAAACTAGACACCCCGTAAAAAGTGTCCCTTGGTCACTTATTTTGTTTAAGGTCACATCCAACACCTATCCACCTTCTTCCCATCAAGGCTACTGTGTTTTCAAAATCGTGATTGTTACTGTGCCCTCTACTGTCTCAAAGGAATGGAAAACTGGGAAGTCTGGAAAAAGTGGAGCAGAGCCCTTCTGTCCCTCACAGCTATGCTTCTGGGTTGCATGGAGCTCTTTTCTTTCCTGTTCTTTTCTCATCTCTTTCCTTCTCTTTCACATTTTACCAATGAAGAGATTGAAGTGTAGAAAAGGCACATAATATATCTGAAGCCACAAAGTAAGCTAGAGGTGAAACCAATATAGGAACCCGCACTTGTGACGTGCGTGTCTCTTTGCTAATAACCACCAGGCTGCCGTGCAAGGACCAGCGCCTCCGGCGAAGCACACGGGCTCGCGGGAGGCTTGCATCAGAAGCAGTGTCTCCCAGTCCCCCGCGCATGTTGAGAAATGATAGATGATGATGAAAATTGGACTGGACCTGACACTTCTGACATGGGTGGAGATTCTTAAGTAAGGGCCAACTTATACTTGGTGTGGTAAATGGCACCTTTTAATTTCCTGTCATTGAGTAAGTCTGGTTAAAAACTAGGGAGAAACATACAACTTAGAAATAATATTGCTCAGCTAGGTGGTTTGAAGGCTTATGGCTCTTCCTTGCAAGGAGTTTATGGTATTCAAATATAATTTGAGGAACTCTACGTGAGGTGGTATGATGTTTATGGCTATGTTATTTGATAGTGGTTCTGGTGCCTGAGATCCGGGGAAGAGAACGGCTAGGTCATAACAGATACCGGAGTAGACTGCTCTGGGATGCAGACACGTAGCCAATATTGTAATCATTCAGCATCGAGGAGATATATATGCAGTTCATTCTATTACGATTTTACTGATAATTTCTCCAAGTTTATCCCATAGGATAAACTTAATAGAACCATACTGGTTACATGGGTGAAAGCAGCTTTTTAAAAAATGTTTTTAATTTATTTTTGAGAGACAGTGTGAGCAGGGGAGGGTCAGAGAGAGGGAGACACAGAATCCGAAGCAGGCTCCAGGCTCTGAGCTAGCTGTCAGCACGGAGCCCGACGTGGGGCTTGAACCCACAAACCGTGAGATCATGACCTGAGCCAAAGCCGGACAGTTAACCGACTGAGCCACCTAGGTGCCCCTGAAAGCAGCCTTTAATAATTCAGTGCCTTCAGCACTGTCAAAAGTTTTATATAAAATACAAATTTTTATCAAACCCAAATATTTGGTTTTACATTTATATCCCACTTTATTTCAAATAGGATGTAAAATGGCTCACAAATATACATATAATGTAATGTATAGCATAATACATAGCATAGGAAGAAAGGTAAATCCAGGGATAAAGTTAATACCTAAGGTCCTGCAGACTTTAGCAGAGGTGGGTTCGTAGGAAACACCAAGCATTTTCACAGCCAAGTCCAAGAGGGAAACAGTTATGTAAAGTATACAGAGACCCTAGGATAGAAACCATTAGGTTTCTCAGAAGTATAACAATTCCTAATACCATGGTGTAGAGTCAGTTCTTCTTACCCATTCTCAGGAAGGGGACTTTGTGAAAGGCTGTGACCCTCACTCTTAGAAATCTTCAGTATTTAAGTAACAGGGGTGATTTCCTTGCATGTCCTCTGCATAAGATAAACTTGAGATTCTCCCAGGGAACAGAGGATTGCATTTGTTGGAAACTGGAGTTCTCCGTGCTGCAGTCACATTAGGCCGACCCGCTGCAATTGCACCTGGGCTCTGGTTGGCTTCCGCTCTGGATGAGGGCCCCCAGCACCGGTGGTTCTGACAGTTCCCTCCTCCACGCCCCAGACCTCTGCCAGGGCTGTGCCTTGGCTTTCAGGCCATCCTCCAGACACGACTTCTTGCCAACAAGCATAGGTAGGGAGTAGTAGAGATCTTGAATTCCTGCCCTTGGGCGGAGATCTGGGGTACAGATAGTGCTGTTGCGCAGTAGGAGAGAGCCCTGTGGGCTTTTAGAGTCAGGGCAGCAGGTATTTTTGGAGATAATCTATGTACAAATAGGTGCTGTGCCTATTTAGTACATCTTCCCACAGTGCGGATTGCTGATTTTCTCAGCAATATCTTACTTCCTAGCCCTCTGTGGACGTTTTCAGTGGCAAAAGCAATTTCCCATTCATATTGGAGGCCCTGGAAATTTTTCCTACCTCCTGACAGTTAGCCTGTAACCTCCCTCTTGAGTATGCTGCCCGTGTCTACCTCTGTGAAGTCAGAGCGGCCCTCAGCTCATCTGCGTCCACACTCTGGGATGTGTGATTTGTTCTCTCTGGTGAATTGGCTTACTACACACCCGAAAACTGGGGCTGCTCCTGCCTTAGCTCTGTGGGAAAAAGATGGTCTCAAGTTCCCTCTTTACTCATTTTTAGTGTTGACGAAAGAGCAATCTGCCTGGTGCTCAAGAAGCGGCAATTTGGTGAACCCATGATACACAATTTCAAAATGATTATGACTGCTAGAAGACTTCTTTTTTTTTTGAAGTTTATTTATTCATTTTGAAAGAGAGGGAAAGCATGAGTGAGGGATGAGCAGAGAGAAGAGTAAGAGAGAGAGAGAGAGAGAGAGATGTAAAAGAGAGAGAGAGAGAGAGAGAGAGAGAGAGAGAATCCCAAGCAGGCTCTGCACAGCCAGTGTGGAGCCCAGTGTGGCGCTGGAACTTTCAAACCGTTGAGATCAATGACCTGAGCTGAAGTTGGATGCTTCACCGACAGAGCCACCCAGGTGGAAGAGTTTTTTAGCATGTGGAAGCCTATGTGTTTGTTTCAGTTCCACTAGCAGGCCGTGGGTCAGAAGGACTGGGTGAAGACAGTCCCAAAAGGATGGCATGTTTAGTAAATAGACTTTACTCCTCCCTCACTCCTTCCTTAATAGAGGAAATGATGCTGTTCCTGTTTGAGACAGAAAATAGCAAAGCGAAAATTTGACTCGAACATCAGGAGAGCGGGGCAGCCCAGGACCACCTTAGAACCAAAAGACCAGGGTCAGTTCCAGATGCCCTTGGAAATGGGCATGCCCAGCACTGGCTGAGAGGAAGCCACTGAGAAGCCCTGCCGAAGCTTTTGGGACTTTAAAAAAATGTGTCAGAATTTAAACTGTGACTTTCTTTCTCCCATCAGTTTCAACTCAGCACAAAGTGAGGTTGAGTTTTTCAAGGGCAACACAGTAAAATTTGCAGATAACATTTTTGGTAGGATGCAGGGGCAAAAACCAAAACCAAAAAATTACTTGTCAGTTTTGCACGTTCTTAGCTGTCAGTGATTATGCACCTAACTCAGTCCTGTGCCAACTTTAAATCCTATTTTGAGTTCCCCTGAGTGACTCTCGTGAGAGCAACACTGATCCCCTTGGTCCGGCTGGTTCACACGACAGTGTTTCGTCTCTGGCACGCATTCTATGTGTATGACTCGTGTTATACTGTTTGTTTTGAGACCAACTTTCTCAGTAAAATGCAGTTCTTTTGACATTAAACATCGGAGACAGTTTCCAGGAGACAAACATTTGTCACAGAACGTGCTCCTCCAGGATCTCATAGGTCCTGCTGTCAAAAAATGACAAAATAAGTCTTTCTCTAAGTCAACATTATGCTAGCTTTGACATTAATCTTACTCTAAATACGAATACGTTACAGAACGCTGGCATACAGCCAGTGACGTGTCTGCAGTAGTTGACAAGAAAGAGATTGGCATTGCTAGCCAGGGGTCAGCCTTAAAGTCACTAGTGGTCTCGTGTCTAGGCTCGGGAGTTCCGTGAACGTAGAATCTCATCCTGCCTCCTCCTCTGAGTAGTCTTAGGGCTTTGTTAAGTCACATTGCTCTAAACCTTAGTTTCCTCATTTGTAAAATTAAGGTAAGAATAGGGCCCACCTTGAATTTACTGAGGATTGTTCTGGGGTCTCACCTGTGCTCCATCCTAGACTATGTTCCACATGCACTTGACAAGAATGTTATATATCCTGCTGCTTTTGATGGAATGTTCTATAAACATCTGTTAAGTCCATCTTGTCTAATGTGTCATTTAAGGCCAATGTTTCTTATTGATCTTCTGTCTGGATGAGCTCCCCCACTGATGTGAATGGGGTATATAAGTCCCATGCTATTATTCTATTACTGTACATTTCTCCTTCAAAAAAATTTTTTTTAAATGTTTTTCTTTATTTTTGAGAGAGAGAGGCAGCATGAGCAGGGGAGGGTCAGAGAGAGAGAGGGAGACACAGAATCTGAAAACAGACTCCAGGCTCTGAGCTGTCAGCACAGAGCCAAATGTGGGGCTCGAACTCACAAACCATGAGATCATGACCTGAGCTGAAGTCAGACACTTAACTGACTGAGCCACCCAGGCACCCCTGCACATTTCTCCTTTTATGTTTGTTAGTGTTTACTTCATATATTTAGGTGGTTGAGTGCATAAATATTTATGAATGATATGCCTTCTTCTTGGATTGGCCCCTTTATCATTAATTAATGACCTTCTCTGTCTTTTGTTACAGTGTGTGTGTGTGTGTGTGTGTGTGTGTGTGGATGTGGGTGTGTGTTTGTTTGATATGGGTATTGCTACATTGGTTTTCTTTTCATTTCCATTGGCATAGAGTATCTTTTTCTATCCCTTCATTTCAGCCTCTGTGTGTCTTTAGATAGATTTGAAGTGAGTTTCTTATAGGCAATGTAGAAATGTGTCTTTTTTTTAATCTACTCAGCTAACCTTTAACTTTTTATTAGAACATTTAGTCCATTTATATTTAAAGTAATTATTGGTAGGCATATAATTACCAATTTTTTTTCTGGTTGTTTTTATAGTGCTTCTTTTTTCCTTTATTCATATCTTGGTTTCTCCTCTTGTGGCTTGATGGTTTTCTTTAGTGCTGTTTGGGTTCTTTTGTTTCTTTGTGTGTATCCACTCTACATTTTGGGTTGTGGTTACCATGAAGTTCATGTATATCAATGTACATATACATAGAAGTTTATTTTCAGATGAAGGTCACCTAAATTTTACTGCATTCTGAAAGTACTATGTTTCTGACCCCTCCCCAGTTTTTGTTTTTGACATTATATTTTCCATTTTTTTAATATGTGCATCCCTTAAATTATTACACATTGCTTGACTTGTAACAACTTATTTTAGTTATAGTTGGTTTTATTATTTTTGTCTTTTAACTTTCATACTACTAACTTTCTAAGTGCCTGATCCACTGTCTTTAATATATAGTTGCCTTTACCAGTGATATTTTTTCTTTCATATATTGTTTATTTCTAGATATGGGCTTCTCCTTCCTGCTCGAAGAGCATCCTTTAACACTTTTTGTAAGGCTGCTTAGGTAGTGATAAACTCCTTTTGTTTTTGCTTGTCTGGGAAACTATGTCTCCTTCAATTCTGAACAATAACCTTGCTGGATAGGTAATCCCTCATCTACTGTTGAAAATGCATGAAGATTCCTCAAAAAATTAACAATAAAACTACCATATAATTTAGCATTTTCACTTCTGCAGATTTATCCAAAGAAAACAAAAACACCAATTGGAAGAGCTATATGTACCTAGGTGTTCATTGCAGCATTATTTATGGTAGTGGAGATAGTGGAAGCAAGCCAAGTGTCCACTGCCAGATGAACAGATAAAAATATGGTACATGCACAGAAACACACACAATGGAATTTGACTCAGCTACAAAAAAGAATGAAATCTTGCCATTCATGCAATGTGGATGGACTTAGAGTGTTTTATGCTAAGTGAAATAAGTCAGAGAAAGACAGATATTGTGTGATTTCACTTACATGTAGAGTCTTAAAAAGAGACAGATGAGCAAACAGAAACAGCTTATAGATACAGGAAAGAAACCATTGGTTCCCAGGGAAGAGAATGGTTAGCAGTGGATGAAATAGGTGACAGGTACTGAAAAGTACACTCCAGTTATAAAATAACTGGGGGTATATATAATGTACAACATAGGGAATATTTAATTTTTTGTTAACATTTATTTATTATTGAGAAGCAGAGAGAGACAGAGCATGAGCATGGGAGGAGCAGAGAGAGGGGGAGACACAGTATCTGAAGCAGGCTCCAGGCTCTGAGCTGTCAGCACAGAGCCCAATGCAGGGTGAGATCATGACCTGAGCCGAAATCGGAAGCTCAACCTACTGAACCACCCAGGCGCCCCCAGCATAGGGAATATAATCAATAATATTGTAATGAGTTTGTATAGTAACAGTAAATAGAGTTATCGTGGGGGATCATTTTGTAACATAAAAATATTTAACCACTACTATGTACACCTGAAATTAATAGGATATTGTATGTAAATTATATTAAAAAAAAAAAGAATAGTGCCTGTCTCCATGTTGCAGACAGCATTCAATGACATAATGTGTCAGGCTCAGAGTGGAAGCTTAGCAGGTGTTAGCTAACATTATTTCCCAGCCTGTCCCTATCCGACCTGTTGGGAGAGGAGTGGCTGGTGCCACTGGTCACATGTACCCTCATTCCTTTTCTTCCAGGACAGTGAGTTCAGCACCATCCTGGACCGGGAGGGTCTCAGGACCTAGAATTCCTCTTTCTTGTCCATATGCAGCCAGAGTGGCTAAAGTATTTATGCTTGCTTTAGGGCAGTCCCAGAATAGCTCCCTGTACTAAGAGAGTATGGGCTGAGATTCAGTGAGTCTTTATTCCCAGCTGAGGGAAGGCTATAATGGGCAGATGCTATTACCTTCTGTCTGCGGACACGGAAATGAATGGCCACTAGCAGTGTCAATGTCATTGATTTCCTTTGCAGAAATCTCTGTGGCCTAGTTAAGAGACCCCTGAGCTTTGTTTGTTTCAAATGTAGTCCTCAATCCTTCAGACCATACTGGAGACCTGAAAATCAGTGTTGGAACTGAAGGCTCTCTACTGGTGTTTCATTGGGGGTTTAAATTCCTGCCATTCACAAAGGCTTTTTCACTTCATCGGTTTGTTGTTCAAATTAAATAATTAAAATCAAGTATTTCTGGCACGTGGCAGGTCCTCAGACATGTTAGTTCTCATTATAATTGTCATCATCATCATTAGAATCAGCTGTGAGAGACTGAGCTTGCGATTGAGAGAGAGAGAGAATGTGTGTGTTAAAGAGACACAGAGAATTCCTCAGATCTTGACAATGTGTTGGTGAGTATAAAGGGTTGGGATGATATTCAGCTGACATGCACTTATGCAGCCAAATGGAAGACAGAATACTAAAACCTACCCAACTGGTTAATAAATAGCCACTGCCCCGAGCCTCTACTCCAGTGCCGAAATGTCCCAGCTCCCAACTCCTCCTCCAGGACCGTGAGATCACCTTATGCTACAGCATCTGGATGGTTAAATCTGACTCATCTGAAGACCCCCGGAACCCTGCCCCACTGATACTCATAGTTCTGAGTAGTCGGTGTCTAGGTCAGACTGGTGGTTAAGTAACTTGAATATTATTCCTGGAAGAATGTTAAAAATATAAAAATAGTACAATTTGAATATCACCTTTGTAAAGATTATTAAAATGTCAAAATAGTATGAGTTTCAGAGTTGTGAACTTTAGCTGCTTTAAGAAATGACTACACCTTGGGGTGCCCGGGTGGCTCACTCAGTTCTAAGCAGCCGACTTCAGCTCAGGTCATGATCTTGCGGTTCATGGGTTCCGTGTCAGGCTCTGTGCTGACAAGTCAGGGCCTGGAGCCTGCTTTAGAATCTGTGTCTTCTTCTCTCTCTGCCCTTCCCCTGCTCACGCTCTGTCTCTCTGTCTCTCAAAAATAAATAAACATTAAGTAAAAAAAAAAAAAAGAAATGACTAAACCAATTAAAAAACTTCTAGCAGTCTTCACCAAAATGTTTTTATTTCTGATATAAAAATATGAGAATTAATCATGGAATATAATTTTAAAAATCATGAGGCATGGAATTTATTTTCTTGAAGACAAAAAGTAAGCTTACTCAATATCCTGATGGGCCAGTTAAAAAATTCTCAAAGTAAGATTTTATCACCATGAAGTGGTCTGTTGACTCTGAAATCTTGCCAAAAGTATAAATGCATTTTGCAGAGTAACTAGAACAAAACCCAAGTTAATAAAAAATGTGACTATTTAGTGAAATACCTTTTTTCTAGATGCCCATCTTAATGGACATACTTTAAGTCCCAAACAGTGAGTCATCTCGAATGTGCCTGCCCTGGACCAGGCCTTGCCCAGTATCCACGAGTAGACAGCCTGGGTCCACACCACAGACCCAGGGGAGACCAGAGTTTCTTGCTCTTCAATAGAAGAGTGGAGCAGTCATCTCTGATGAGGGATGAAAAAGCATCCAAGTGAAGAATGGGGCAGAAGTGGGGACACAGAGGGGTCCTTGTGGTGGAGAGAACTGTACATGTCTGTTGGTCTGCTAAGGAGCAGGAGAGCAAAGTATCTGGCACCAACAGGAGTGAGAGATGCCAAGAGCTGAGCTCTGACAGATAAGTAATGCCGTGCAGGCACTGGCCAAGAATTAGGTGTTCTTCTAAGTGCAAAGGAGAACCATTAAGCAGGTTTTGAGCAGGAGAATGATGTGGTCTTATTTGGTGCTTTAAATTATAATTATGCCAGGCGATGGATGTTAACTAAACATATTTTGCTAATCTCACAGTACATGCGCACATACCTCATCAGTACGTTGTGTACTGACACTATATGTCAATCATAGCTCAATGAGGTAACAGTCCACCTGAGGCCAGAGTGGGAGGAGAGATGTAATGCAGCGGGGGGCGGGGCCATGTGACTGGCAGCAGCAGTGAAGGGCAGACATTCACAACCTGGGAGGAAAAAGCAAGAAGACTTGGAGATGGATTTGATATGGGATGCGTTAGGGAGGGAGGGAAGGAATTAAGGAAAAGCCCTTGGTTTCAAGTTTTAGCAACTGGCTGGGTAGTGGTGCAAGTTAACTGAAATGAATGTAGAGCAGAGACGATGGAGGAAAAAACCAGAGTTTCTTTTTGGATGTGCTATGTTTGAGTTGGCAGGGAAGCTGCCAGGCAGTGCTGCCATGTGGGCCAAATTCAGATATATTTTCAAATGGAATATGAAGAAAACCTAGATTAAATTTTAACTATGATTGTGAGAATTTAATGTAATAAATATCCGGGGAATCGTATTCTATTGTAAATTAGTTTACGCACAATGTTCCCCCAGTTGTTATTAAAGCAGTCGGTGCTGCAGCTTGCAACCCATCGTGCTTTGGATGCAAAGTAGAATGTTCTCTGCCATCATAGCTAGTTTTGTTTTTTTTTCAGCTCTGCTCCTGTGACACTGAACATGGTCTTTGGCATGAAGGCTCTTGGTGAATATTTGCTAAGGAAATGAACTAGTAGGTCTTCTGATAAAGTACCAGGTACAGGAAAGACCAAGACTGATGATCTCAGGCCCGTGGCCAACTCTGGGTGGCCATGTATTACTGAGAACTGCCCACACTGTCAGTTCCACCACCCTCCAGAATATTTGAGGGTCTATCCGAGGAGACACAGGTGCCTAAAATGGCAGACTTTGTAGTCTGGCTCTGCTTTGTCACACATCATCTCAGGAAACATTATAGGAAACCCTCAATGACTGTGCCATCACACGTACAAGATGGTCCTTCCCTCCCTAAGATGCCCCCACACAGCAAAGCTGAATTCCTTTCCTGGCATTTGGTTCTGAAAGCAGAATACCAACTGGAATTTCTAGAATTTATAACTCCTGGTGCCACTATACATAAATATGAATGTGAGCATCTGATCTATAAACAGATGTGCCCACTGCTTGTCCTTCTGTGACAGCCTTTGTGTAAACACAGGGACCTAACTAACCATGAACAGCAAATCTATTTCTGTGGCGTCCTTCTCAGATAGGGTTTTTGAAGAAATTATCAAAAAAGGCCTTATTTTAGTAAAACTCTTTTTGTCTACTTAACAATTATTTTTAAGTCTGTTCTTCTGTTAAAACAAAATAAAAACCTCTTAAATGGAAAAACCACTTACCAAGTCATAAATTGAAACTCCAGTATTGAACTGAAATTCTAAATGATATATCAAGATCACTATTAGACCTGGAGCTACAGTGGATGGCTATTTTCAGTTAATGTTAATGATTTTTATGTTTGTTTGTACAGCATAATTGTGAAAATATACCCCAAATGGAACTTAAGCCCCACT
Organism: Suricata suricatta; assembly: GCF_006229205.1. Classification (NCBI taxonomy): domain Eukaryota; kingdom Metazoa; phylum Chordata; class Mammalia; order Carnivora; family Herpestidae; genus Suricata; species Suricata suricatta. The sequence goes on along the minus strand of NC_043713.1, from coordinate 58,647,654 downwards.
GAGCTTCCATTTGTCCATCAACCAATTACCTAAGACAGATGTTTAAATTAAATTTTCTCCAGTTTTTATATTTTAAAAAGAAACTGACCATGGTTTCTGAAGAAAACCATGCAAAGAGGATATTAAGTTGAAGATTGTTCCAGAAGATTTTTAGGTATGGCTCTCAAGCCAAGCTTAGATTATTTTGAAAATTAATTTTTAAACGAGATTTCCTGTTTCACTGCCAATGTGATTTTTTTTTTTAACATTTTGAGCTTTTTCACCAGAGCTCTCCAGTGGGACCACTCACAGTGGCCGGTGGTCCCTGTGAAATGTGACTGACCAGTCGGAACAGCCCGCCTTTATTTAGGCGTACGTCCCCCAGAGCAAGGTCCTACCTAGATGGGAGCTCAGAGGTCAGCGTTCAGTTAGCTTCTTCTGTTCTTTCATCTCAAATGCTGTTCGTTTTCATCTCTTCCAAGTTTTATCCACACTCTGGGGGCTGTTCAGACACCATCCCCACCCTCTGTGAATTCTGACACTTCCTTCAGTTTGTCTGAACCTCTCTCGATCATAAAAGTGTGGCTGAGCTCACATCCATTCTCACACGGTGGAGCAGTTGACTGCTTGGTGATATTTCCTTTGCAATGAATGGTCTTGTGCCACAAAATAGTTTGTAAGATGCACTCCAGCAGGGTCAAGTCTAGTAAGCATAAATCCTGTAAAGAATTTGGAAGGAGTTCACACTGGTTCAGGTCTGCCAGAGCTACTTACATTTGGTTCTTTCCAGGGTAGTAGGCTTTCTTTTTTTTCTCCTTCCTTCTTCATGATTCAGTTCCACACACATTTAGCAAATACCTCTTTTCCCCTCAGCCTGGCTGGGGGCTGAACATACACAGCCGGATGTGATGTGGTCTGTGTCTTAAGCCATTTGCAGGTTAGTTGGGAAGACACATACATTAGGAATGAATTGAATACCTGAGACGTAAGGAAAGCAATAGAATTTGGAAGAGGGTGTTGGGGAGATAGAAGTTAGACATTTGAGCCTTTGGGAATTCAGGAGAAGGATGAACAAAGTCGAGCAGGTGAGGGGCAGCGGAGGGCCTGAGAAGCCATGAGGTAGTTTGGTATGTGGAGTTCAGTCCACATGGAGTGCGGGCAGTAGCATAGAGAGCAAAATGCAAATACATTGGTGCCTTGCCCTTAGTTTACCTTTCTGGTTGTTAGTAGATTGGGGACAAGGAGTCCTATAAGATGGAAATGTGGATGAGATTAGGCCGCAGATTGTGTCCAGGAGCTTGGAGCTATCTGAGGCATCAGGAAGCCATGGAAGTGTTATAAGTAAGTGAGCAAAATGGCCAACTTTCTGTTTCTGGATAAGAGTGAGACTGGGCACAGGGTGCCTGGATGGCTCAATCAGTTTAACGTCCAGTTCCAGTTCAGGTCATGATCTCATGGCTCATGAGTTCGAGCCCTGTATTGGACTCTGCTGACAGCTCAGAGCCTGGAGCCTGCTTCAGATTTGTGTCTCCTTCTCTTTCTGTCTCTCCTCTGCTCGTGTGTGTGTGTGTGTGTGTGTGTGTGTGTGTGCATGTGCATGCGTGCTCTCTCTCTCTCTCAAAAATAAATAAATTTTTTTTTTAAAGAGTGTGACTGGGCTAGAAGCAGGGAGGTGAACAGAAACAGTGTTTCCATCCTGGTACACTTTGGCTACATTTGTTTAGTTGTGCAACAGACTCTAAATGCAACCAGGGTTTCAAGATATTAATAAACATCAGCGTAATATGTGAAAGAAAATAAGGACAATCACCCAGAGCAGCTCCAGACTAACTACTTCCTCATATCTTTGGTGGCCTTGGGTATTAGTAATGGCTTCTGATGCAACTCAAAAGCATGTTCATAAAGGAGTGATCCTGAGCCCCGCAGTGGACCAGCAGACAGGTCCTTGTAAGCGCGGAAGACAACACATTCTCTTTGTCTCACTACCAACCAATTGGCGAGAATTGGGAGAGACATCACTTCCTACTTGTACTATGCGAGTAGCTCCAAGAACGGGGGCCTAGCAGGGACTGGTGGCCGCTGAGGCTTGAGGCTGTTCCTCCCCTGAGTGGAACTCAGAGTCGAAGCTCTGGCCCAGCGAGAGTTATGCAGTACTCAGTGGGGCCAGCTCAGTCTTCCCTGAGCCACTGTGGTGGGGGAGGGGGAGTAAATTATGGGGACGGTCTCATTTCCCACACAGTTGTCCTTGAAGGCTCTGAACTCTTTAAGGGATGTGGCTTCGTTCTGTGTCTTCACAGTCTTACATGAGGCCAGGCATTCAGGAAATATCAGTCAAAAGCAGAGTCCTCTGATTCCAGGAAGGCACAAAATGTGACTCCACCCCAGAGGACCAGAGTCCCCTGAGTTCTGCCAGGATGCGATCCCCTGGGTGACGGGGATAATGCGATAAGGTCCCTAGCGTTCCTCCTGGCCCCTGGAAGCCCACTGTCTCTTTTCAAGTTTGCCCTATACTTGGAAGAGAGGTTGGAGTTCAGACCTGAGTTCCTGGCCCCACCAGGAGCTTAGGGTGCATCCCTGGGCAATCCATGCAGACCCCCAAATTTCCTGCAAGACAACAAATACAGATATCTGCCTTTTTACCTGACATAGGATTAGTGGGGAATTGAAAATCATAAGACACATATACTGATGACTTACTATTTAAAAGTCACTGTTTCAAGTGGCCCTCCCCCCCTCCCCCCAACGCTCGTCCCCCATGAGAGGATCCCTGCAGAAACGCTTTGGTGTCAAGTGGAGCTCCCCCTGCTGTCCAGTGGATGTGTTCCACGTTCAATGGTAAGGCAAAAGTCACAGGTTGTAAATATTATTTAAAGAACCCTTAGATAGATCTTCATTCTTTTCTCCTTCCCACCCACCTTCTTTACCCACCAGTCCTTTTTTCCTTTTATTTCACAACCAAGTAGAGATATTTCATATCTATAATTAAATATAATTTTGTACTATAAAGATCTAGAATTCTATTCACATGTAAGAGCATAGTATCATGTGGTTGTTACAGACTGAATTGTGTCCCCTGAAATTGGTATGTTGAAGCCCTAGTCCCCACGGCAACTGTACTAGGGGTCAGGGGCTCTACGGAGGTCATTAGGGTTGCATGAGGTCATAGGAGGGGTCCTAACCCAATAGGACTCTTTTTGTAAGAGGAGGAAGAGAGCAGAGCTGTTGTTCACACGTAGGATGTCACACATCTCTCTGAGCAGACAGTGAGAAGGTGGCCATCTGCAAACCAAGGAGAGAAGCCTCTGGAGAAACTGCCAAGACCACGGTTCTGAACTTCCAGCCCCCACATTTATTGTGAGAAGACAAATAGAGTAAGTCACTGGTGTGTCGTACTTTGTTATGGCAGCCTGAGCAGATGGAGACAGTACAAACCTGCCTGACATGCCACCTTGCTCTTACTGACTTCACTTCAAGTGGAGTTTGTTTTTGTTTTTGTTTTATTATTGTCAAGTTAGGTAGCAGTCGGTGTAGTCTCAGCTTCAGGGGTAGATTCTGGTGACTCGTCACTTACCTACCACACCCAGTGCTCATCCCAACAAGTGTCCACCTCAAAGCCCATCTCCCATTTCCCCCACCCCCATCAACGCTCTGTATTTAATTTTTTAAGAGTTCATTTTGTTTTCTCAGAACTAGAACTGAGCAGTTTCCTTGCAGATGTGCTACCATCACACCCTGTCCAAAGGCCAGGTCTGAGAGGTGAGCGTGCTGTGTCACTACATGTGGCCTCTGTGGGCAGAACGCCATGCCTCTAGGGACCCCCGACCTGGAAGCATGGGCAACGTCTCTCCAAGTGTAAACACCCTTCCTCCGCCACCTCTTTCACCCAGCCAGCCTGCTTTCTGAAGTGAGCCCGGGTAGAGACAGGCCACGAAGCATTCCACACTGGCAGGGGGAGGAGATTGCGAACACGAACACAGGGTGAATGCATGGGGTTTGCTCCTGAGCTGCCCTCCTGCTCACCTGCTTCATGTTTGGAGGCCCTGCTGAGGTGACTGAGGAACAAAATAAAGAGGGGAAGGCCAAAGGATGCTGTCAAAAACATCGGGACCCTGGACAGTCCTGTTAAGATTGAGAAGAACGGAGCTGAGTCAGGGCCAGGCGTTTCCCTCCCTTACGTCTGTAGTCCCCAGTTCTAGAATAATGCCTGGCACACTGGAGGTGTTCAAGTGCATGTGCCGAGTAGAATGAGCTAACAAAGGCACAGATGGAAAGGACACGTGCTTCTCATTTATTCCATCAGCAGTTTGAGCGTGAGCTAGATACTGAGATCTGAGGGAAAGAAGGTCCCCTGGCGCCCCATTCGGGGGTTTTCACGATGCTGTGGTCTCGTCCTCAAGGGAACAAGTGGTGGAGGCAGAAGGCCGTCTGAGGACGGAGCATTAGCGTCTGCACAGAAGCTCAGCCCACTTTCCCAACACCAACCCTGCACCACCAAGACCTGCACATCGAACCTGTGTGGCATGGAGGAGGGTGGAGACCTTCCAGAAACACCCAGATCGCATGAACTGCTCTCTGTATGAGATGCCTTTGTTGAAGGGAAAAGAAAGTGTTTTCTCCAGAATAAAGGAGACCAAGAAACAGGAAGTGACATCACCTTGCATTTTGATCCATGAGAAACCAGCTTGAATCCTTCCAGGAGGGGATTACTCATCTCCCAGGCAGCAGTGACCAGCACCTTTGGTTTGGGCTGTGACACGTGAGCCGGTTGAGATGGTGTAGTCTGGGGACAAGTGGAGATGGTTGGGGTTTCCTTTCTTTATGAACCGGAAGATCACTGGAGAGCCCTCAGTGGGGTCTGGGTTTATCTGCCTCGCCCACCCTGTTTCCTATGGTGGAGTCGTGCCTGTCAGTGCTTCTGGGCTAGGCAAATATGTCCACCTGAGGTAGTGAAATAGTTTTAATCACGGTCTGCTTTCTTACCTTTTCACCTCAAATACTTCTTTGTTTTTCATTAGAGTTCAGGTTGGTTTGTTTCTTCTGTTTTTTTAATTTGAAAGATCATAAGAAAATAACTCAAAGTGTAAGACGGAAGAATACAGTAGCAGGTTAATAACTTCTGAATTTCAAGTATTTTTAAAGCTGCCCCTGAGGCCTCGGGCTTCAAGAAAGGGTTATGGTAGTGAGACCATTAATTGTTAAAAAAGACAGGGCTCACTTTGTGAGATATAAAGTATGAGTTTGCCTGTCCCTTCTTCCTGACTTATATTTAGCGGCTAGAAAATTGCTAGAGACCTGTGATTTTAATATGTTCAAAACACTGCTCTGTAATTATTGGGCAGTTTGGACACCAGCTGTCTGTCATAATTTTGTCCACAACCCCAAGAGCTAGGAGAGTTAGTTTTTCAAAAAAAAATACAGTAATTCATCAGTGCCAGGCATAGATAAGAAAACAGCTCATATGCAAATGTGCAAATTAGAAATACCTAATTTTACATTTTGTTTTGACTTGAACTAATGATGGAGAATAATTGTGCCCCAAGTGCTAATTCAGTTTAAGCCAAGCAGAAATATGACTGTGGGAAATCGCCTGGTGAGCACCACCCTAGAGCTCCGGTGGTGATTTTAAGATGTTAATGGAGCCCATCAAACAGTAGAGGACTGAGACCAAGTGTTAAAAACCATGACGTGGCATAAGATATAATTAAAAGTCACATCTAATCTTTTTGAAAGTGGTCTGTTCTGTGCTGTCTTTTTTTTTTTTTCCCTGAGGGAAGAGTTGTTTTGTTTTAAACCTCTCTCCAAATCTTAAATTAGGAAATTGGAGCTTGAAGCTGAAGTGTCTAATTTGTTTCATAAAGCATTTTTTAAAGAGAGTACATGGGGGTCAAATGAAGACTAAATACAATCAGCCCCAAAGGGGGTCCCTGCACGCATTACACAAAGCACTGCGTGTGCACATATCAGGCACAGGGTTGGGGCCGAGATGCCTCATGTCTTCGTGAGTTTACTCTCTAGTGAGAGCTAATCAACAAGGAGGTGATGAAGTACCCATTCCATTGCAGGTTGTAATTAGTGCTACGAAGAAAGTAAGCAGGATGGTGAGACGGAAAGTGTGTAAGGCCCCCAATCATAGGATCCTAGTGACATACAAAAATCAGCACGCATTTCTTGTTCATTTGTGTGTATAGGGGCAAGGAAGTAAGGACATTCTGTCCAGTTTGAGGCGTGGCAAGGGCACCTATATCAAATATGCTACAAGGCCAGGAGAGAACTAGAAAAAATGTGTTGGTGTGCCCTTGGAAGGCCTCTTAGAAGATGAGACATTTAGATTGAAACTTTAGGGATGGAAAACATCTAGTCATACTGATGGTCTGGGTGAATTTGCCACCCAGGAAGTGCAAAAGCACTCACTTGGTAAAAGGCTTACCTGTTCCTGGGGCACCTGGGTGGCTCAGTCGGTTGGGCGTCCAGCTTTGGCTCAGGTCATGATATCACGGTTTGTGGGTTTGAGCCCCGCATCAGGCTGTGTGCTGACAGCTAGCTCCGAGCCTGGAGCCTGCTTCGGATTCTGTGCCTCCTTATCTCTCTCTGACCCTCCCCTGCTCCCACTGTCTCTCTATGTCTCTCAAAAATAAATAAAAAACATTAAAAAAATAATTTAAAAAAAAGGCTTACCTGTTCCTTTGATGTGAGGAAGCCGATGGGGATGATGGGGAGCAGTATGAGAACAATATGAGAAGGTCAGCACTGGGGATCTTGTAGCCTTGGTAAGGAGTTTTAATTACATTCTCAGTGCTGTCGAAGTCTTAAGGGGTTTTAAGTAAGGGATTATGTGAGAAGATCTATATCTTTACAAGACCTCTATCAAAATTACATGATAAAGGAGTGAAGAAGGAATACCAGGAAGACTCCTTAGAAGGCTGTTGCTTTCCATGGTCCAGGAGAGAGGTGGTGGTGGCTTGGGCTCACTGTCAGTGGAGAAGTTACTGCAGATGGAGGGGGGCGGGAATTAGTGGACTTTTGGGAGGTAACTCAGCAGGTGTTGCTGACGGATTGGATGTGGAGTATGGTGGAGGCAGAAACATCAAGAATTTCTCCTGAGTTTCTGCATTGATCAACTAGATGGATTATAGTGATATTTAATGACATGAAATAAAAAGGTGGGGAAGCATTTTGGGATGGAATTAAGAGATTCACTTGTGACGTGTTATATTAAAGGTAACTGTTATGGGTTGATTGTGTCTCAAAAAGATATAATGACATCCTAGCCCCTAGTACCTCAGGATGTGACTTTATTTGGAAATTGAGACATTGCATATGTTAAGATGAGGTCATATTGGAGTAGGATGGGCCCTAACCCAAGATGACTGGTATCCTTACAAGAAGAGAGAGAGACATGGAGACACACACACACACACATGCACACAGACACATACACAACACAGTACCACATCATGACAGAGACAGAGATTGCAGTGATGTAGCTGCAAGACAAGGAACACAGGGTTGCTGGTCACCTCAGAGGCTAGAAGAGGCATGGGACAATTCTGCCCTAGAGCCTTCAGAGAGAGCATGGCCGACAACCTGGCTGCAGACTTCCAGTCTCCAGAACTGTGAGGCAATACATTTCTGTTGTTTTAGGCCACTCAGTTTGTAGTGCTTCATTATGGCAGCCTAATATGCCTCAGGAGGTGATTTGATACAAGAGTCCTTCTGCGCTGGGGCGCCTGGGTTGCTCAGTTGGTTGAGCGGCCAGCTTCGGCTCAGGTCAGATCTCACGTTCGTGGGTTCGAGCCCCGCCTCGGGCTCTGTGCTGACAGCTAGCTCAGAGCCTGGAGCCTGCTTTGGATTCTACGTCTCCCTCTCTCTCTGACCCTCCCCTGCTTGCACTGTCTCTGTCTATCAAAAATAAATAAAAACCACAAAAAAAAATTAAAAAAAAAAAAGAAAGAGTCCTTCTGCGCTAAGAGAAAGAGGTCTGACTTGGAGGATGAGAAGACCCTAAGGGAGCATGTTCCAGGCAGAGTAAAGAGCGCTCATTTGGGCAACATGATGGCATCTCATTTATACTTAAGAATCATTATGCAATGCAACTATCATAAACATTGAAAAAATAGGTGTAAAATTTTATAGCATGTTTCTTATCCTTGGAAGGATTGAAATAGATATATTAACCCAGTGAATGTAAATAAAAAGCATTCATACTTTAATAATGATTGCCTGCTTGCAGTGAAATGTATTATAGTGGAAGTCATTTATACTTCCTCAGAGTATTAAAATTACCAGCATTGTCAGAAACGTGAAAGGAACATTGGAGGTCATGAGAGTTAAGCACTCTCTTCTTAATGCTGAGGTTTCCTGTGTACCATGAATAGGTCACTCCCTTTCTACTTAAACACTTCCGGTCAGATAAGGAACTCATTGGCTTGCAGGCAATCCAACCATTTGACATTTGGAAGTTTTCACCTCAGAGAGCAAAACTCATTTTTTGATGACTTTGGCAACTTTGAGTTATAACCTGAGTTATGTCCTTTGAAAAAATCTCAAGGTTAAATTCCATTTCTCATCACCTGGAAAGCCATTTAGACGTGTGAATGCCGCTTGCTGGTGAGAGTTTGCCCCAGCTTTGTGTGACCGATTCTTCCATCTGAAGTTGTTTCTGGCTTCCACCAACTCTCTGGGAGCCCCTGACCCACTCTTCTACTCACCAGCATCTCTTCCAACTCTTTACTTAACATCAGCAGGTCAGAGTGTCCTCATTAAAAATCAATACTGAAGAGAGAAGGAAATAACAAAGGCTTTGAGCATGAAATGATGAACTTTTCCCATCTATAACATTAAAAAGGAAAAGCTAAATAAATGCATAAAATCTTCATGCATGTTGACAAAAACTAGAAGGGAATATGCCTCCAAAAACTGTACTCTATACCTGAATGCAAATTTTATAATTAAAAGTGATCTTTTTAATACCATTGTCTGTTTTTACAGACTTTTGCTTTTGCTCTTTCTAGAAGTCATTCTATATGCAACTTACATATATCTTTCCTTGTCACCTGACCTCTTGTTTTCATGCATACCTTGTTGCCTGTTCTTGATGAACCACCAACCTACAGAGGCTTTATCCTCTGTTGAGTGCTTTGGTCCCCCAAGTTTTGTGGAGGCGCCCCAGCATTCACTTTCTCCCTGGACCTTGAATCGGTCCTTTGTTTGTTACCCTTTATCCTCACTGTGGTGTCCATGTTTCTTTTGTTCTGTCTGTGCCTATTTCTTTGTTCTTATTTTCCACACCTTCACTGTTCACATCTGTCCAGGTTCACTGTCATTCTCTCCAGCCCCTTTCAGCCCCTTGACCTCTGTTGCTCTCCCCGTGGGAGTCCAGCTCCCTAGAGAGTCATCAAAGGCTCATTTCCTTCCTCCTGCTCACAGTACTGATTGCATTTGCAACAATGAGACATAAACATAGGTTAATAAAAGTTTCTCTTGTCCTTGTTGGTTTTGGTGTACCAGAATGATGGGAAAGGGGAAAATAACTGAAGGAGGCGAGGAAGGAACTGAAGGAGGTGAGGAAGGAAAGAGAAGACGGAGTGTGTCAGTGAATCACTAGCATTGTGTCTTATGCATAGCTATTTGTCACTAATGCAGAGTCAATTTTCAAAGATTGAAGCTGTGACTGAAACAAGGAATGTTACAAAATAGTTGGAAAGATTTCCATCTTCAAAGTAATATCTAAAATATGGAGTTGAGTGGCACTTGGCTGGCTCAGTCAGAAGAGCATGCAATTCTTGATCTCAGGGTCATGAGTTTGAGCCCCACGTGGGGTATAGAGATTACTTAAATAAAAGAAAAGAAACTTTTAAATTGAACATTCAGGCAGGGATTTTCATGTGTGTCCGAGTTTTAATTTTCCATAAGGAATTAAAGTCTGCCATAGAAGGCCATGGATGTAAACAGAAATGAAGTATTACACATACCATTTCTTCAGTTCTGTAGTTTAAGGTACATATGAGTTGTGCCCTGCTTCCCTCAGGGTCAAACAGCCAAGTGGACAAGGTGGGAAAAGGGATAAATCTTGATTGCCAGAGAATAATTTTTTTTTTATTTCTAGACGAAATCAGAGATGTTTAGTGATGCTGGGACTCTCAGGCATAGGAGAGAGGCCCAGGTGTCTGTCATTTGGATTTATGGCTGCACCTGTTGCCTCTGAACTGTTAATGCCAACAGATGCTGTGGGTTTCTTTTGGGACTGAGCAGATGATCTCTATATTCATGACCCAATAAGCTATCAATTACCTTCTGTTCCTCTGGGTTTCTTAGTCCACTTGCAAGGTTCTTAAAGTCATATTAGCTCTCTGGTATCACTTCTATAGAACTTGGAAGGATTTTGGAACTCTGTGTTTTTGAATGACCTCTATTTGAGGAGGAATAACACATTTGAGGATTGAAGCAGTACAGTCCTGGGCACCATCCAGCTGGTAGAAGTCTTTTTGACATGTTTTATCTAAGTGTTAGGTTTCCCATGTCACCACTTTAAAGAGATCATTTAGGGGCACCTGGATGGGTCAGTCGGTTAAGTGTCTGACTTCGGCTCAGGGCATGATCTCATGGTTTGTGGCTTCAAGCCCCATGTCGGGCTCTGTGCTGACAGCTAGCTCAGAGCCTGGAGCCTGCTTCGGATTCTGTATCTCCTTCTTTTTCTGACCCTCCTCTGCTCATGCTGTCTCTCTCTGTCTCAAAACTAATAAAAACATTTAAAAAATTAAAGTGATCATGTGGTTTCTGATTGAGGCCCCTGTCAGACCACCCACGTGCCTTGCAGTGCTAATGAATTAGAACTTTGCATCCCATTGTTCGCCACTAGGTGGTTAGCTCTGGAACTGATAGGGGTAGCAGCTGGCCCATCTGCTCTTTTCACAACCTCCCAAATTGCTTAAAACTGTGTATTTTTCTGGCATGTGTATAATCTTGAATTTGTGACTAAAGTATAATAGGAAATGGTAAAGTCAAGGGCAAATGTTGATGATCCTGTGGTTTCCTACTATTGTTGTAACAAATTACCACAAACCCAGTGTCTTAGGACAACATAAATGTATTCTCTGATAGTTCTGGAGGTCTGAAGTCTGAAATGGGCTAAAATTAAGGGTTGTAGTACTTACTGTAGGCTCTGGTAAGAACCTATTTTCTTGTCAGTTTCAGCTTCTAGAAGTTTCTGTGGCACTTTGTGGGGGTGGGAGGGGAGGGGGTTGTAGCCTCTTCCATCTTGAAAGCCAGCAATGGCTGGTTGAGTCCTTCTCATGATGCCATCTCTTTCCTGCCTTCATCTGAACCTGAAAAGGGCCTTTTCAATGACACAGGGCATGCCTGGGTACTTGAAGCTCACCTCCGCATCTCAGGATCTTTAACTTAATCACAACTGTAAAGTTTTTTTTCTTTTTGCCAAGTAAGGAAACATCAGATTCTGGGGATTAGGCTGTGGGCATCCTGAAGAGCCATTATTTTGCCAGATAACTTTTCAAATGGATAATGAAGAAATTAAAAGATTTAACCAAAAAATTTTAGGATCTATGAATAACCTGATGTTTTGAAAGAATGCCCTGATAACCATTGCTAACATATGTCAAATGAAATATTACATTCGTTTGCAGACTAATGGATAGAAAAGGATGACCATCTATTTTCTGACTTAAAGATGTTTTCATTTGCATGGTGTCATATAAGGAAGAATGTAAAAAAATCAACTTAAATCACCACCTGAGCTGGCAGCCTCACGTGTACGATGAAAATCAGACATTTACATTTAAATTGCTCACACAAGGTTTTGAATCTATATAATTATTAAATAGAAGTGAAGCCTAATTAAAGGTTGTTAGCATCTAGAGGAGTTTAACAGGCTTTTTTTTGGTGTCTGTGGAGATTAGATGTGAGATGAATAAGGCCTGAATGCTGTGCATGTCCTAGGTGCTGGGAATATAGATGATTCCTGTACCTTAGTTTGAGGACGTTTGGTGCTTGAGAAAAAAACCTGCTCATTAAACATTGTGGATGGATGGCTTAGCTCACATTTAGATGTCATAATGGAGCACATGAAGGACTTAAAGAGGATGCTGAAGATGATTTTCTAAAGTTATAAGTAATAATCATTCAGGTTTATATACTTCTGAAAATATTTCACCTTTAAGAATAGAACACAACCTAAAACTTTTCTTTTTCCTTTTGCTAAAGGACGATACAATGAAATCCATTGGTAATGTACCCATTTTCAATTTTATGCACAATTTATACTTAATATTTTTGGTGGTCCTAGATACATCAAGGACTGTGGATTTATTTTTGCTTGGGAATTCAAGTCAAAGGGCAGCTAACTGCCCATTTCAAGGGTGTTTCTTCTAAGGCAATGGTATGGGCTCTCCAGGCTGTGGATCTTCCCAACGAGGTTCTAACAGTTGAGAGATGGAAAATAAATATGCTAGAGAAGAAATATGAATGCTTACTGCAACATTTTAAATATTCTGTTTAAAATAGAATTCTAGAGGTGCTTGGGTGGTTCAGTGAGGAAAGCATCTGACTTCGGCTCAGGTCATGATCTCAAGGCTCCTGAGTTCCAGCCCCACACTGGGCTCTGTGCTGACAGCTCAGAGCCTGGAGCCAGCTTCAGATTCTGTGTCTCCCTCTCTCTCTGCCCTTCCCCTGGTTTGTCTCTCTTTCTCCTTCAAAATAAACAAACATTAAAAAAATCAAAATAGAATTCTAGTTGTATTTATATGTAAGAGACTTAAAGTCTAGAATATTTAAAATATGAACATTGTGTTAATGCATGCAGAATAAGGTCTTTGTTAGGTATGGGAAGGAAATACTAAAATATAAGTTTTATTATTCCACAAAAGGAAAAGGATTAGCATACACTCATGCTCTGATTTACATAAGAGAAAAATGTCTGACTCCAGTTGCCAGGAGAGATGAGTTTCATACTGATGGTTATAACATTAACCCCAGTTTTCAATCATTGGTAGAGTAATTGAATTAAGACCCTTTTTAAAAGTACACTTAGAGGAAACAGAACGTGTGGAAACAAATCCTTGTCAAATAGATGAATGATTAGAGAAATAAAAGATTTAATTTGAAAATTAAATGTCAAAGAGATGAATATATATTTTGAAAGTTCCTAAGTCCTTCATCCTTATAGTTTATAGGGAGATCTTTGCATATTATACCTAAGGGACTAGATATAGCAATGGTAGTTAGGGGCTGTGCCTTCTCTGCTTTTATTTATTTTTTTTTCACACCGCATAACATAGTGTCTTATCTACTATAAATGTATAATGAATAGATGTTGAATGAACAAATAAATTCAGTGAATTAAAGAATAATCTAACATTTTATCTATTTGTTGATTCAGTAGGAAGATATTTATAATAATATACTTATTTTTTTAAATATTGACTGGTCTTTCTCTTTGGGTCAAGTACTTCTTTGGACAAGTATATGAACACATAGAAAGTAGACAAGAGCCACATCCTCATGGCAGTTACCAGGAAGGCAAAATAATAGTCAATATTTAAATTCTTATTTAATCAATGACAGATAACTATTTGTAATTTTGTTTCTCCATATTTTAAGAGCTACCCATTCCAAGTTGGTGAGTTTTTCCAAGAAAAGAGAGCTAGAGAGTAAATGAGGGTTAGTGAGTTAAGACCCTTTGAATCAGTGACTTGATTCATTCACACACAGAGCAAAGATGAGCTTCATTGGTGCATTCTGGTCCTCAGAGACTTTATGGATGTGTGTGTGAAGTGTGTGGGGTCACATCCTGGTCTTTTGGAGCACTGTGTGATTAGGTATCTGTCATTCCTGGTTTTTATATGGCCTGCTACCTTTCTCAGAGCATTTTACAAGCAATAAATCATGATTCTGCATAGAATCTGGGGAGCAGATAGGGAGCATTTTGAATGGCTCCGTTTGACAGTTTTGGAAACCAAAGAATGAAGAGCTGATCTCTTTAGAGCCTTTATTTCCCTCTGGTTTCTGTGTTATTCAAAGACAGGTGCGATCTATTGCGCCTAGTAGGTACTTGGTACGTATTTATTGAATTAAAACTACTTTTTATGTAGCACTTTGAAATAAGTCCTCTTACTAAGGATCAATTGATGAAAAACATCTTGAAGTGAAGGTTCAGAAGTTCCTTCATAATCTTTTTCTTTTCATGCAGTGCTCATAGGCACCCATTTGCTAGGGCTGCCATAACAAAGTACCACAGCTCTGGGGGCTGAATATCCAAGATCAAGGTGTCAGCACTGCTTGGTTTCTTCTGAGGTCTCTCTCCTTGGCTTGTCCATGGCCATCTTCTCCTTGTGTCTTCACATGTTCTTCCTTCTGTGTGTGTCTGTGTCCTAATCCCCTCTTCTTATAAGGGCACAAATTGTATTAGATTAGCACTCCCCCACCACCTCACTCCTAACTCATATTAATTTACAGAAAACATTACCTTTTTGTAAATCCTGTCTCCATATACAGTCACAGTCTAAGGTACTGGGGGTTAGGACCTCCACATAAGCATCTGAAGGGGACATAATTCATTTGGATGGTGCCCCACTTATATTATTAATCTGTATGAATATAAATGAAGTTTAATAATCTTTAAAAATTAAGATCTGTTAAGACCTCTAAAATACTTTCACAGTTTACCTCAAGCAATCTTCTTGCCCAACTAGGCCTAATCTTCCTTATCCATAACCTTCTGCATAGTAGTTCTCAGCCCTGGCTTACTGTGGAATTACCTGGAGCCTTGACAACAAACCCATGATCTAACCCATCCCAGAGCAACGCAATCATAAGCTCTGGGAGTGGAGTCTGGAGATACTGTTTGCAAGGGCTCCCAAGTAGCTTTAATGCAGCAAACTCTGTGAATCCCTGCACCCTTCAGAGACTCAAAACTTGGTAAAAAATTATTGCATAAGAACCCGTGGCATATGTCATCCAGTTAAATGACAACTACACCTCAAGAACAGCCAACCACAATTTGTGCTTTGAGGCAACCTCTGATTTGAAGTGGTGAGAGAGTATGTCAGAGATTCTGAAGGACTTGAATAAAAATCACATAAGTAGTTATATAGCAAATCTAATCCTATAAATTATGTACAAAGGTTAAAATGAGAAGTTAATTATTCTATGAAAAAGTTTGTGGGCCTTCTCCCTATTGAATTAATCAGCTGAAAAATTTATTATAATCAGTAGCAGGAGGGCTCCAAAATGCTTATGATCTTTACTTAAGTCTGTGAAAAACAGCATACATTCCTATGAGCCTTAAGCCTTTAGGACGCCTGGAGCCTTGAATCCACTAGCTGACCCTATAGTCCTTTAGAAATGTGAGTGGTTCCAGTGCAGGGACTGTGTGTTGTTTATCTTTGCCACCATGGTGACCAGTACACTGCAGCTAGCAAATACTTGAATGGACGAGGGAATAAGTAAGAGATATGAGAAGGATGGGATTTTAGACCATAAAAGTGATTTAGAATCCAGATTATCAGAGCTAGAGGACCATAGATGTCAATAGCCAAGAGTCAAAAGCTGGTATATATGGTTCAGAAGCCAGTGAGCCCAATAAAAAATGGCGCCCAGTGCATAGCCAAAGACAGACATCTATAGGAAAACAACTGAGGAACTGGGAAAATCATCACTGAGTCATTACACTGTCCAGGTAGCTGGAAGGCAAGGCAGCCACAAGCGTTAACTAGTCAATGTAGAAGCAACTAACTAAGACAAGGGCATGTATTTGGTATTGGCTTTGATGTTGGTTGGTTGGTTGGACAGAAGCCAGTGCTCTGTCTTTGTTGGCCTGGTTTCAGTGCAGAGAGCATCCTGGGTGATGTGCACAAGGTCCCTACTATGGCTGGAATGTGTATTACAGGCTCCGAAGGCAAAGGTAGTTTGGGCATTTTCCAAATGATCTGGCAAAAAGATTCTTTTCTAAGGAGACATTTCTAAATTCAGGGAGTTTGATACCCATGAAGTGATTGATGGGAAAAACTATTGGAAAAATGATCCCCAGGTTTATGGATTACTCTGTATGTACATGTATCACCCCTTTGTCACAGTGCACTTGCCGAATGAGGAGGAAGGTGTGCCCTCTGAAGGCAGTGGGGAGCCAGTGAGACTCTGATGTAAGTTGGTGTAGGTGAGGAGCAGGTTTTTATATTTACTCACATACTTACCATTTCTGTATTCTTCATTCCTTCATGTAGTTCTGAGTTTCCAGGTAGTATTATTTTCCGTCCCTGAAGAACTTCTTTCAGCACTCCTTATTATAGTACAGGATTGTCAGTTGTGAATCGTCTTGGTTTTTGTCTAAAAATGCCCTCATGTTTGTCTTCACTTTTGAAGGATAGCTTTGCTAGCAATAGGATTTTTGGTTGAAAAAACCTTTCCCTCTCCTCTTCTGTGTGATAAATATGTCATTCCAGTATCTTCTACCCTCCATAGTTTTTGATGATGTCAATCATAAATCTTGGATTGTTCTACCTTAATGTTTTTCTCTGGCTCCTTTAAACATTTTCTGTTTACCTTAGACTCTCAGTAATTTGACTATGGTGTATCCCATGGTGATTTCTCTTTGGACTTGTTTTGCTTAGGGTGCATTGAGAATTTTAAATCCCTAAGATGAGTGAGAATTGACTGGAAAGGGTGTGAAGGACATCCTGGGTGGTGTAAATGTTCTAGATCTTTTCACGGTGGTTTCACAGATGCAGACATTTGCCAAACTCACTGACTCTTATACTAAATATGTATTTCACTATTCAGTCAAGACAAGTGACTTAAAGCTTTTTTTTTTTTTTAAGTATAACCTATAGGAGCTGCATGGGTTTTCTCTAAAAAATGAGTCCGTTATGACAAAACATGGGGATTCAGCTTACTGTTTTGTTGAGGATACTTAAAAATCTCTGCACATATATTTTTCTTCCAAATGATATACATCCCGGTTAAAAGGAAAAAAATAGGTAATATAATAAAAGTACTTTAAGATAATTTTTTAAGACTGTTCAGGAAGCGTCTTCATATTAAGGATGTACTCAAGAGTCAAATAACACATAAAACTAAAAGGGCAGCATCTTGAGAATTTTTGTGTACATCTGTGTGTGTGTGTGTGTGAGAGAGAGAGAGAGAGAGAGAGAGAGAGAGAGAGAGAGAGAGAATGGGGAAGGAAGGAGGAAGGGAAGGAAATATGGAAGAAAGGAAGGAGGGAAGGAGGAAAGGGAGGAAGGAAGGAAGAAAGGAAAGATGGAAGGAAGGAAAGAAGGAGGGAGAGAGGGAAGAAAGGAGGGAGGAAGGAAAGAAGGAAAAGGGTGAATGAACTTGAAGGTGATGGTAAGGAGGGATCTGTGAATCTGGCCAGTCTGTTTCATAGCAGATACAGGGGTTGTGGGTGTGAATGCAAGGCCAATAAGCTAATAGTAGGTAAATTTTTTTAGCTCAATGACTTAAACTAAGGAGACAAGTTTTGCCTATTTCTTTCTCTGCCATATACTAATGTCCTGCTTCTTTCAATCTTTTACCCTAGTGAAGGCTAAAGAGTTTACATTATGTCCTCCACATGGCTGTGGTAAGAGCTATAAATCAGCGCATGACTTGTTGTGTTTATTGTGTTTACCTGTTACTTTTCATTCATTTGTTTTTCCATTCAACCAATATTTATTGTGTGCTACTTGGTAAGCACTTTCCTGTGCAGTGGGGGTGCAGGGATAACTAAACAGAACAAGTAAGATCTTGGACTTGTGAAGTTTATGTTTAAGCGGGGGGAGGGAGAGAGAGGGAGAGAGAGATTAAAAAAAAACAAATTAAGGTAATTGCAAGTAGTGAGGTGTGCAAGGCAGGGTAAGATCAGTGCCTTGGGAGGGGAGATGGTGTCCATTTTAGCTTGCAGACCAGAGATGGGTTTAAACATATGATCTGAGACCTGAGAGGAAGGAAGGAGACAGATGTACAATCTAAAAAGAGAAATCACAGTGTCTTCTTGCCAGTTTCATAGATAAATGAAAACATACCCCTGGAGCAATGGCAAGAAACTAATTGAAAGGCTAGTTTTCCAAAATGTGCTAGGCTCTTTCTGGGGAGAGATGTGGAGGATAATATGTGCCTTTTACTGGAGGACTACCCGCCCCCCGCCCCCTTGGCAGATGAGTCATTTCTCTGGTGCTTGTGAGCACAAACAGCCAACAGAAGACAGTGCTGGCTGACAGCTGCCCTGCCTGCTCCCACAGCCTGAGAAGGAAGCTCAGGGACGGGGAACATAAACAGGGCAGGTCACAATGCAGTTAGTCATAGCGACCTGGTGCATGTTCCCTGTGGGAAAAACGCGATGATAACAGGACAAAAATCTCCCCTGACCAGCCAGCCAGGACAGATTCTCCTGGCCAGTTAATCTGGGCACCTCACGCCAATGGAAAAGCAGATGTGAAAAACACATGACAGAGGTGGAGAGCAGCTGGAAGCAAGCTGAGGGTCACTCAGCGACACCTGTCTTTGGTGAGCACTGCTTTCAGATGTGAGGAGATGCCGCCAGGTCCCCCCCAACCCCCGCCCGGGGTTCCAAGTGTCTGTCCACCTGCAGCTCCATGCAGGTGATCACAGGAACTCTTTCCTCCATCTGTTCATGCCTGCCACTGCCTGCGAAAGGAAACCAGCCTTCCTGAAGAGATGTGAAAGAAAAGAAAGACAAAGGCAAAGTAATATGGATAGATCTAAGAGAATGAAGTGTAGCAGAACATTTTTTTTCCCAGAACTGAATTCATCATTTTCCTGAAGGAATTGCAGGATAACTCTGTGCAAAAAACATCTAAAGCTAATTGCTGGAAGAATGCTCCACAGGGAACAAGCCCGCCTTGAAGGGGAGTGGACTCAATAACCTAATTGTTTTCTCCCCTCATTACCATTTGTGGGTCCCTTGGTGCAGAATCTGGCAAACTTGCTTAGTAAAATAACAAGAAGTATGCAGACTGCTTGTTGGCTTGATGCAAAACGTTCTTGCCAACATACATTGGGATCAGTACACAAGGACCACGTTTTCTCATTTGTGTGATTTTTCATTTATTAAGTTCTCAGTAACCATTTAATTGGGGCTCTTGTGTGTAAAGTGCAGTGTGAGACACTCAGGAGCGTCTACAAAGGTGTGATACTTGGCTTCTACCTTCAAGGAACTTACAGTCTGGTCAACATTAAGAAAGGCACAAATCAATGATCTGGAGCAAGATGTGGGAAAGGGCTTCTTTGGCAAGCCTGCATGGTGTTGAATGCAGTTAAGAATTGGGGAAACACAGATGTCAGAAGGATGCTTTTTCTTCCCCTGACCAATGAATTAGAGGCCACTGAAGTGCTTAGAAATGAGACCATTAAGTTCACAATTTAAAAAAATTCTCCCTACTGGGGTGCCTGGGTGGTTCAGTCAGTTAAGTGTCCGACTTCAGCTCAGGTCATGATCTTATGGTTTGTGGGTTCAAGCCCTCTGTCGGGCTCTGTTGCTGACAGCTGAGAGCCTGGAGCCTGCTTTGGATTCTGTGTCTCCCTTTCTCTGTCTGCTCCTCCCCCACTCATGCTCTCTCTTTCAAAATTAAATAAATCAACATTTTAAAAAATTAAAAAAATATATTCTCCTTTCTGATGTGGACAGCTTGATCAGCATAGCACATTTCTCTTGTATATTATTTATTTTGTATTTTCCTCCTTCCACATCCTCTCCAACTCAACTCCCTAAGGCAACTAGGCTAAAAGGAAATAATGGGCATCAAACTGTACTTCTCATAGTTGGAATCATGTAAAAACTGACAAAGGCGTTTTGTTCCCAAATGTCTACTCCCCGATACAGATGAGTTGCTATGCAGTGTTGGGGGACAACTCAGTCTGGAAAATCTGTGAAATCCTAGAACCAGAGGCAAAATGGGGCAGGGCCTGGTAAATATCTAAGTTCCTCTCTTTTGTTGTTTCACTCTGAAATTTGCAAGATTTCTAGCCAGAGGGAAGCAGGGAGCAGTCTAGTTGGCCCCTACTCCCAGTGCTTAGGGGTGTCGCTACACGCCCCCTCACCCCATGGGGACATACAAGGGTATGGGGCCGGGCATGTCTGCAGTCAGAAGACGTCTGCAAACAGGGAGTTTCTGCAGTGAACGGGCCTGCGCTCATACCTACACATCTCAGGCCTTGGCAGAAAAACATGGAAACCATATAGTTTAGAGTCAAAGTTGCAGAAGCCATAACATGGTTTAAAAAGAGAGAGAGAAAAAGAGAGAGCGAGAGAGCGAGGAAAGCTCCAAAAATTAACAACTGTTAACTCTCTTCCCTTGTCCTATAGTATGTTTACTGAATTGGCAAAAAGCCCCAATTCAGAGGTTTCACTTTTTTACAAGGCTTTCTCAGTGCTCTTGTAAATAGCATATATATTCTTGAATCTCACTGCATCATGCAGCCTCCAAGGGCTGTCCTCCCCTCCAGCAGTAAGACCTGGAAGGACAAGGACAGGGCTCATTACTGGGGTGGGTGTGCCATAGGCTGAGCAACTTCCTGTCTCCAGTGTTTGGATCTCTGCCCTTGACTTCATGCAGAGGCATTGGCTACCCATGAGGAAGCCCAGTGCTCTCTGCACTTGGAAATGCCTTCCTCTGTTTGAGTGGGACTGGTTAATCAATTGATTCTCCTAAAGGAAATTCTTCATATCCACATTGGATGTTTGTATTGGCCTGTTCTTTGCCAAACCTGCCTGTGGAGGGACCTGAGAATGTGCAAGGGAAGCCATTTTATTTGGGTGCTTGAGTTATTCAGTTTGGCCTTCTTTCCATAGTTCAGCTTTTGAGACTTTAGCAGGAATTTGTTAAGTGTGCTTACACAAGGTTCTGTAGATATTAATACATTTCTACCTGCCTGTCCTTTTTTCTCCTTCTAATAAAACATCACAACAGAACAACTACCTCATAATATTAAGAATTAGGCATATATTTACAACTTGAGTTCTGACTTTTGCCCTTTGGGAAATAAGGAAATTAGAGAAAGTGAAATGGATGGAGTTGGGGGGTGTCTTTTCCAGGGAACAGTGCCACATGAGTGGAGATAGTGAGGGCTGGTGCTTACCACCTGGTGTGGATGAGTCATACTGGGCTTAGTTTCTTCTTCACAAATGTAGAAGGAACCCCAGACAGAATCAGTGGAAAGATTACTAGGAAATTTCTTGAATATCAAAGTGCAGTTCTTGTCGACTTCAGATGTGCTCTCTACTACTAGCACAGGGATCAGAAAACTGCAGCCCACAGACCAACACTGTCTCTACCCACCCCTGTGGCCTGTGAGTTAATTTAAATGGTCAAAAAAATCAAAATTATTTCATGACCTAGGAAAATTACCTGATATTCAAATTTCAGTCTCCATAAATCAAATTTTGTAGGAATAGAGCCATAACTTGTTCATGGGTTGTCTGAGACTGCTTTTGCACTACAATAGCAGAATTGGGTCCTTGCTTAAAATATGTACTATCTGGCCATCACAGTTAGAGGGCTAGAATTTCCAATTCTGATGAAAGTTTTGGCTCCTTCCCTACTCTACATGTTTGTGCTTATGTCCATGTATTGTTGACCCTTGAACAACACAGGTTGGGACTATGCAGGCCCACCTGTATGATTTTTTTTTCCAGTAGATATGGTGCACTATTGTAGATGTGTTTTCTATTCTTCATAATTTGTTTAATTTTGAGAGAGAGAGAGAGTGTGTGTGTGCACGCAAGGGTGGAGGGGCAGAGAGAGGGAGACACAGAATTATAGCTGTCAGCACAGAGCCTAATACGGGGGTCGAATCCACGAATCATGAGATCATGACCTGAGCCAAAGCCAGATGCTTAATCAACTGAGCCACCCAGGCGCCCCTAAGGTTTTCTTAATATCATTTACCCCTCTAATTTACATTATTGTAAGAATATAATATATAATACATGTAAGGTACAAAATATAATAATCCACTTTTGTTGGTAAGGCTTCTGATCAACAGTAGGCTATTAGTAGTTAAGTTTTTAGGGAATCAAAAGTTATATATGGATTTTTGACTGTGTGGGGGGCCAGTGACCCTGACCCCACATTGTTTAAGAGTAAATTATATGTTTTTACAAATATGGTTTCCAAATAATTTAAGAAAAAATGTCATTTCCAATTGCTTTCTAATTTTTATTATCATTCTGATGTCTAGCATATTTTCTGCTTCTTAATAACATGTATGATCTTCAAGATACAATATGCTTATTCTATCCAGAGACGCTGAGGTTTTAAACAAGACATCTGTCACATAGTAGGTGTGAAACAGTGGTTTGTTTCATGAGTACATTTATGGTAAATGAAAGACATTTCATCAAATAATTCTCCCACTGTTTCTGCTGCTTTCCTGGAATTCCCAATGATCCTTGTAAACTGTAAATCACAAAGCAATCAGGAGGACATTCTTTCCCAGCATCCTTTTAAAATCTGGGGGGCTGTAACCAAACCCTTATTTTAATCAGTGTTCCTAACAACGGCCTCCTTGCTCATACCAGGCATGTCATTAGATGTTCACCATGAAGCCAAGTTTAATTTTTTTGTGTGTTCCTGCTTCAAGCCCAGCCTGCACTCAGCTTTGCATTTCTCTTTTCGTCCCGACCCTTAGATATGTTTATCTTATGCTGGTACCTGTATATATGCTATTGACAATCAGCTTTGTACTTTACCTATTGTAATTAACCCTGATCAACCAAGGGTTTGGGGCAAGACCCCCCCCCCACCAAAAGTTACTGGTGGAAAATATACCAGTAACTTTTGACTCCCTAAAATGTAACTATTAATAACCCATTGACAGGAAGCCTTACTGATAATATAGTCAATTAACACATATTTTATATGTTCCATGTTTTATATGCTGTATTCTTAAAGTAAGCTAGAGAAAAGAAAATGTTGAGAAAAGCTAGAGAAAAGAAAGTCCTAATGAAGAGATAATATATTTGCAGTGCTGTATGTATATTTAAAAAAAAAAAAAACAACCCAGGAATAGGCAGGACAGGCTGGACAGGCACTGGGGCAGTAGTGGGTGCGTGCTTGAGGATGGCATGTGGAATACAGTGATGTTCCACAGCCTGGGGGCCTGGATGTAGTGGCCAGGGGGCTTCAGGCAGGGACAGCTGCCCTGTGTGCCTGGAGGTGCCCCACCAACAATGGGTGGCTGTCAGCAGCCAAAGACACACATTGAGTACACTGGGCTCCAGATGCTGAGATGCTGAGGTGCTGCTCCGGGGTGGGGGGCAGAGTGGGGAGGGGCTCCTTGTGCTACACCAGCTTTGCCCTCTGGGCGACTTCCTGTGCTTCAGCCCAGCCCCCTGCCAGCCAGCCCTGGCGTTCTCCCTGACTTCCCCATCCATACTCCAGGTGACCTGCAGCCCTGCCAGGTCCTGCGCTTGTCTGGGCTACCCAGGGGGCCTTCTGAGTCCTTAGAAGGCAGCAGACATGACCCCTATGCAGATTGCCTTCTACTGGGTCCTATGGAGAAATGCCTTCTGGCTTTTGCTGTCAACTCTTAAAAATTCTGCGTATGAGTGGACCCATCTAATTCAAACCCATGTTGTCCAGATGCCAATTATATTTCCTTGTATTGGGGCAAAAGAGGTACCTCAAAGTAAGACGTTTCTATCCCTGGAAAGTCCCAGGTCCCGGTGTTTTCTAGAGTGAGAAAGCCCTGCTACTTCATACTCTCAATTCTGCTTCTTGCCCCAAGTATTTAGCCATTAAGGTACCTGTTAAGCTGGAGACATTTTGCTAGGGTGGTGCCTGCTTCAGGAGGCTTATGGTTCATCTGAGGACAATGAGTGTCTAGAATAAGATGACCTAGTTGCCCTGTGGGCTGCTGCCCTGACCCCCTCCGTGATGGTGGCACTGATTCCCCCAGGTGATGGTGGCACTGATTCCCCCAGGTTTCCTGGAGGGCTGACTTAGGACTGCTCATAGCAATCATTGTCTTGAACTGTAGGAAGCTGCCTTGCTCAAGTAACACCCATCTCTCAGGACAGCCCACATCTAGTTTCTGGCCAGTGTCGGGGGTGAGTGGGATACACAGGCTCAGCCCCCTTGCTTCAAATCCAGACAATTGTGAAGGGCTAGTCCAGCTCCAAAGTTTCCCAAGGACCCTCAGAGGGCTCCACTGCAGCCATATCACAGTCCAGACTCTCCCCTGGTTCAGTCCTGCCTCCCTCACTCCCCTATTGATGATATTCCCCACGTCCCTTTCCAATAATTTCCTGTACACCAATCTTAGTCTGAGTCCATTCCTGGTCACCCAGCCTTGGACAGCAACTGACATTATAAGATATATATTTCTGAGTGTCAGATAAATACATTAGGCAGAAAGAGGTCCCATTAAGTCAGAGTAGTAAGGAAAGATGTAAAAAAAAAAAAAAATGAGACCTGGTCATGAATGATAAATTCAGAAGGAAGGATGGAGCAGACATTTGTGATGTTGGCAGCTTCATGTCCTTGTGATCCCTCCCCAGTCATTCTTCTATGTGCCCAGAGAGCGGTTTTTCTTTCTGGCACCTTCCCCCCCGCCCCCCGATTGTATCAATTTCATTGTGAGGAATCTTTTAGAAGAAACTACAATACTTTAAAAGTTATTAAATAATAGCACATAAAGCCAAGGTAATAAATGATGGATCCAAAGGGGGAAGGCAGAGGGAAAAATATTTTTTTTGGCTCCAACAAAATGTCAATAAAAAAATTGGAAATAGAAAATTTGAGCTTTTGCAAGGGAGGATTAAGAGGTGGGTGTGGTGGGGAATTCCAAGTCCCACTTGGATACATGCAGTGGAAGCTTTTAGTCTAATCTGTGAAGGTGGGGAGAACTCTGAAGGAAATGATCTTGTCATTCATTCTTCATTGGCTTTGTAGTGCTCCCAGAAAGCCTGACTTGCTCTTTTTAGCAACAAAGAGTTTGAGGGGCGTTGGAATAATGACCTACCTCAATAAGATTTCAAGTAGAATATGTAGCAGACATGTATTTGTTCTCTCCATTTGTATGAGTCTGATACTAATGAAATGGCCATTCCTGTAGATAAAAATGGTTAGTATTAGGAAGTTCATGTACTCAACCTAACAGTTTGACTATTTAGTTCATTTTGAAGTCCCAGCATACTCTTTCCAGCTAATAGGTATCTATGTTTAGCCTCATTTTGAATGGAAAAGAAAAACCTTGGTTTTACGTTATCAACTTGCTTTTCATTTTGTTCTACTTGGAGCAGAAGATTGTGGGAAAACCTTTAACTGTAAATACTTGCTTTTCAAGGTATTTTTTCCATTAATTCCATTTTCATTGGCTACATGCTATTTCAACTAGGATCTTTCTAATTAAGTTGCAAATAAATAGTAAACATATCTTGAAGGTGTATGTAGGCTGAAATATTTGAAATATATGTAGAATTCTTCAAACTCTGCTTTAATGCAAAGTTTAAATTCAGTTAATTAACTTATATATAAAGCCATATCAATGAAACTTCTTGCTGTTTCACTTTCACCAAAAAGCAAGCGACCACAAGACTCAGAGTTCTCTTGTAGGAATTGTTAGGTTTATGGAATACTTTACTTCTTAAATGGAAAATTTCAAAATTAGTTTATAAATATCGGCATAATCATGAGAACCATGGATCTTCCACATTTGTATGTCACACTTTGAATACCTTGAAAGATAGAGAATTGGAAATGCTGGCTAAGGCAATAACCTCAAAATTACTTTTAAAAGTATAACAAATTATTGTACCTATGTTTAGATTTATACCTAAGTTACCTTTATACCTGTCTTTAAATCCCAGTTCCTGGGTGTACCTGGGTGGCTCAGTCAGTTTAGCATCCAACTTCTGCTCAGGTCATGATCTCATGGTTTGTGAGTTCAAGCCCCGTGTCAGGCTTTATGCTGACAGCTCAGAGCTGGGAGCCTGCTTTGGATTCTGAGTCTCCCTCTCTCTCTGCCCCACCTATACTCATTTTCTCTCTCTCAAAAATAAATGCTAAAAAAGATAAAATAAAAAATAAATCTCCATTCCTGGGTAAAATCCATAAAGTAACAATACTCCTTTTTTTAGCTCAATTTGAGGAAATATATGATAAATAGAGTCCATAAGAAAAAAAAAACCTATGTTAAAATTTATTGAAAGATGACTTCAGTGTTTTCTCCTTGTTAATTATTTCTTCTGACAGCATTGAATTTCTTCTGCCTTAGCATTCTAATAATTAGAGAAAGATAGTATATAAATACACAATTTGGTACTCTGTCATTTTGGCCATAAATTGTTCATTTTATGAATCTGCTATTTGGGTACTTTTGTAAATCATCTTGAAGTTAGCATATATATTTTTAATCCTTTTAATATATGCCCCATTTTCTTATGTTTTTAATTGAGTGATTATTTATTAGGTGACATTATCTTTGGATATTTCATATTTCTTGCATAAATAAGAATGACTACCTAAAACACATGGGCAACATACTGCCCTCAATTATTTCTTTACACCCAAAATATTTCCAAAACCACAAAAAACCCAGAGATTATTTCTAGAAGCCATGACTTAACTGGAGCATGGTTATAATTAAGAGGGTGTGTGCGCACGCGCGCACTCGTGTGTGTGTGTGTGTGTGTGTGTGTGTGTGTGTGAGAAAACAAATACCTTTTTATCCATTTTTGTTGCTGCTCTTCATGCTTGAAGTTCCATGTTTTCCCTCAGTACCATTTCCCTTCAGCCTGAAGAATCTGTGTTAGCATTCCTTTTAAAGCAGAATTTCAGATGACAGATACTCTTCGATGTATTTTTGTTTTCGTTTTTCACTTGAAAATGTCTGTGTTTTGCCTTCATTCCTGAAGGATACTTTCACAAGATAGAGAATTCTGGGCTCATAGTTCTTTCCTTTCATACATTTAAAGGTATTGTTCTACACTGTGTTCTGGTCTTAGTGGTTTGTGATGAAAAAAATATGTAGTAATTCAAATAGTTGTCTCCCTGTATGTAATGTGACATGTTTTCCTTGCTGCTTTCAGCATTTCTTTACCTCACACTTGTGGCAGGTTGCTTATCATGGGCCAGGGAGCGGCTTCCTTGAGTTCATCCTCTGCAGGGTTTGCTAAGCATATTGAATGTGTGCACCAAATTTGGGGGATTTTTAGCTATTATCTTTTTTTTTCTTTTCTTTTTTTTCCTACACCAATCTCTTTCTCCTTTCCTTTGATAACTCTAAGGACACAAATGACACAAATGATAAGCTTTTTGAACCTCAGGTCCCTGAGTGCTGTTAATTTTTTTAATCTTTTTTTTCTGTTACTCATATTACATAATTTCTCTTAATCTTTTTAAGTTTACTGACTCACTCCTTTATTATCTGTCTTCTATTAAGTGCTCCAAAGGAGTTTTAAATTTCAGATACTATATATTTTCAGTTCTAAAATTTTATTTATTTGTTTTCCTGTACTTTCTATTTTTCGGCTGACAACTTTGATATTTCCATTCACTCAAGATTGTTTACCTTTACCTCATGAATTGTGGTTATAATCTTTTAAAGTAATTTTGTAATAATTCCAACATCTGGGTAATTTTAAAGTTGAACTTATTGTCTTTTCTCTTGAGAATTGGTCAGATTTTCCTGGGGTTTTGTAGGTCAAGTAATATGAGATTGTATCCTGTTCACTTTGAACATTATGTTATATGATATCAGGCTCATGTTAAAATTTTTGGGAAACTTATTGATTTGTTTTTATTTGTTTCTGTATTTCAGCAAGCAGTTAGTTTGTCTTTAAATCACAAGTTTGTCTCACTGTCTACCGGTGGTGGTACCAGTGTAAGTTCCGTTCCCCAAATCTTTTCTGTTTGGATCTCCCTGCATTTGCAGCACTCAGGAATCAGATTGGTGCTTGAGTAGTTCACTGTATCATAGTTCAGTTCTTAAAGGTCTTGTGGGTCTATTCCATAGCTATGTAGTTTGGGGGTGCAAACAAGACTTGTGCTGATTTGTAACAGAATTAGAGGAACTCCCCCTCTGGCTTTCTTCTCATCAGCATCTCCCCTTTAATTTTTAGCTCTTGGCATTCCTTTCCTTAGTTTCTCTGATCAGAGAGAGGTAGAATTGGGGGTGGGAGGTGGAGGTCTTCAGATGTCTTCAGGACAGTAGCAGCAGTGAAGCTTTGCAACTGGAACAGTTTTTGGAGCAGGATTAGAAGGAAAAAACAGTTTTGAAAGAGTCTATATTTGATGGTGTTATCGTCCAATTATTAATCCAGTTTTATTAGCAGGAAGTTACGGGAACAGAGCAAGACATTACTAATTGGCTGTTGGTATTATTACTTAAGTTAGATTTAGTTATTATGTTGCATTTTATTTAGATAAATGCATAATCATCTCTTATTCAAGTAGTTTGAAAGAGTATACATATATAATACATGTACACACAATAAAGGAAAACCAAAAGTTTGAATAAAAAATGTTTTGAGGGGCACCTGGGGTGATCAGTCAGTTGGCAGTCTGACTCTTGATCTCAACTCAGGTCTTGGTCTTGGGGTTATGAGTTTGGGCCCTGCATTGGGCTCTGCACTGGGTGTGGAGCCTACTGAAGAAAAATAATAGGGGTGCCTTGGTGCCTCAGTCAGTTGAGCGTCTGACTTTGGCTCAGGTCATGATTTCATGGTTCATGGGTTTGAGCCTTGCATTAGGCTCCATGCTTACAGTCCTGAGCCTGATTGGGATTCTCTCTCTCTCTTTATCTCTCTCTGCCCCATACCCACTTGTGCTGTTTTTCTCTCTCAAAATAAATAAACTTAACAAATTAAGAAAAATGTTATGAAACCAAAAGAAGACATCAGCAAAAATGACAGAGAAGGTAGCTTTCCCTCTACAACATGAGCTAAACTGCAAGAAAAAATAGAAAAACTTTTCAGAACTCTAGAAAACAGTGAAAGATTTACAATGACCAAAGAAATGCTGAATCAAGAAAAAGATAATTTAATGGCAGGATAGTTTTTTGGTATTTTTATTTGCCTTTGCTCCCTGCCCAGCCCCAACATGTTGGCAGTCCTGAAGACAGCTGCCAACATTCCCAATGTGGGATCCTGGTCACTGATTCTAGAGGGAAGACCTATTCTCAAAGGACTGTTTTCATGTGTTCTAATATGTCTGGAGCTACCTGAAAGACACTTGACTTGTTTCATCTAATTCAGAAGTCACTCAAGGCAGAGAAGAGCAGGCATTTCTCAGAAACCTTGTAAAGCAAATGAATAACTTGCAATTACCTGTTTCGGAAAGTTACAACTGAGGCAAACAATAGGGTACTGAAAGCCTGGGAGTAAAAGCTGAAAAGAGAGTTTCTGTGGGAAATTATGGCATCCAAAAGTAGCCATGTATACTGGGGAATATGGAAGGTCATATGCATGCCAAGGGCAGGATGCATACTCTGAAAAGATCTGAGAAGACCCCAAGCTTTCACTTCTGTAAGATCTCTAGTCTCAGTGACAGTAGGCAGTGAAGGCTGAGGCAGGATTGTAAGCAACCTCCTCACTCACTCCTTCTCTCCCTCCCTCTCCCTCTCCCTCTCCCTCTCCCTCTCCCTCTCCCTCTCTCTCTCGCTCTCTCTCTCTCTCCCTCTCTCTCTCTCTCATCCCCCACCATAGTCCCTGATATTTAAAAACATTTCTGTGTAAACACTAATGAAGACAACCCAAAGGAATGGACCACACACAGGAACAGATATATATTTCTTAGAAAAAATAGTTTAGAAAAGTAACTAGGTGCACCTTGCTAGCTTAATTGGTAGAACATGTGACTCTTGATCTCATGGTTGTGAATTCAAGCCACACATAGGGTGTAGTGATTAGTTAAAAAACATAAAACCTTAAAAAAAGAAAGAAAAGTAAACATACAGCATAGCTGCAATCAATAAAAACAAATTCTGAGGAGGAAGAATCTGATTTCCAGAATTATATATGGTAATATTCAAAATGTCTAATTTTCAGGATGAAAAAGTATGAAGCATAAAGAAACTAGAAAACATGACCTATTCACAGCAGAAAGCAACAGAAACTTTCCCTGAGGAAATAGACATTGAAATTATTAGACATTTTATGTTGCCTGTATTATATGTGTTCAAAGAGATAAATGAAGCCATGAAAAAAGAACTAAGAAAAATGCAGATAATTCTAATCAAATTGAAGAAATCAATAAAGAGATGGAAATTATAAAAGATAATACTGAGAAATATAATAGCTGAAAAGGAAAACTCACTATAAGGTTCAAACTGCAGATCTGAGCAGGCAGAATAAAGAATTAATGAACTTGAAGATTGGTCAGTTTAAATTATCCAGTCTGAGAGCAGATAAAAAAAAAAGAAAAATTAATAGAGCCTAAGAGAATTCTTTAAAAAATGTTTTTATTTATTTATGTAAGAGAGGAAGAGGAAGAGGGAGAGGGAGAGGGAGAAGGAAAAAGAGACGACAATGATGACGAAGACGAAGACGAAGAAGAAGAAGAAATAATGAGAGAGAGAGAATGAGTGGGGTAATGGCAGAGAGAGAGGGATAGAGAATTCCAGCAGGCTTCATGCTGTCAGTGCAGAGCCTGACACGGGGGGGGGGGGCCCTCAAACTCACGAACTGTGAAATCATGACCTGAGCCAAGATCAAGAGTTGGATGGTAACCACCAGAGCCACCCAGGTGCCGCTAAGATAAGAGAATTCTTAACCACTGCCGAGCATATCAGCACACACATAATGGGAGTCCCAGGGAGAGAGAAGAGGAAGAAAGAGCCAGAACAAATATTTGAAGATATCAAAACATGACAAATTTTTAAAAAACATATGAAACTATACCTTTGAAAAGTCAGTAACATCCAGACTGAATCCCATCATAATCACATTGTCAAAGCCAAAGGCAAGGAGAAAATCTTGAAAGCAGCAAGAAAGAAGTGACTCACCACAATCAAGGAAACTTCAGTTAGATTAAGAGCAGATTTTCATGAGAAACCACAAAAGCCAGAAATGTGATACTTTGAAAGCGCTGAAAGAAAAACAAAAGGAAAAATAAAACTGTTAACCAAGAATCTTCTATTATGCAAATTTATCCTTTAGAAACAAAGAAGTATAAGAAAATCCAAGATAAACAAAAACTGATTTGTCACTCATAGGTCTGTCCTAGAAGAAATGCTGAAGGAATCCTTCAGGCTGAAATGAAAAAACATTAGACAATAACTCAAAGACATTCAAAGAAAGAAAGAACTCCAATGAAGATACTGTATAGGTAAACAAAATACAATATTGCTGTATCTTTGGTTCATTACTTCTCCCTTAATTTCCTATATGATCTAAAAGACAAGTGCATAAAGCAATAATTATAAATCTATGCTAATAGGTACACAATATATAAAGATGTAAATTGTGACAACATAAAGGGATGAAACTGTATGGAAGCAGAGATTTTGTATATTATTAATACATTGATACATATTTGTATATATATATTAATGAATATACATATATTCAATTGTTTTTTTAAATTTATTTCTGAAAGAAAGAGAGATAGAGTGTGAGCAAGGGAGGGGCAGAGAGAGAGAAGGAGACACAGAATCAGAAGCAGGCCCCAGGTTCTGAGCTGTCAGCACAGAAATAAAAAAAGCTAACCTTCAAGTTGATGGAATTGCAAGCGGTGCCAAACAGCCAAAACAGTTGAAAAAAAGAACAAAGTTTCAGCACTCATACTTCTACTTCCTGATTTTAATACTTACTCGGAAGCTATGGTAATCAAAACCATATGATATTTCTTCTATAAGGATAAAAATGTAGACCAATAAAATAGGGTTGAGTGTTCTCCAAAGAAGATATACAAATGGCCAACAGGTACATGAAAAGATGCTCAGCATCATTAGTGATTAGGAAAATGAAAATCAAAACAACAATGTGATACCATTTGACATCCACTAGAATGACTTCTTATAATAAATAGTAACTTAAAAAATCAGAAAATACAAGTGCTGACAGAGATATGGAAAAATTGAAAATCTTGTGAATGGTTTGCAGGAATATAAAATGGCACACCTGCTATGGGCAATAGCTTGGCTGCTCCTCAAAAGCTAAATATATAACTACCGTATGATCATATGCAATTCATTTCCTAAGCATGTGCATAAAATAAGTGGAAAAAGTACTCTAACAAATACATGTACCTACATGTCCACACCAGCACTGTTCACAGTAGCCGAAAAGTAGATACAACCTAAATATCCATCAACAGATGGATAAATGAAGAAATGTTCATACATACAATGGAATAATATTCAGCCATAAAATGAATGAAGTACTGACACTCTACAACATGGATGAACCTTGAGAACATTATACTAAGGGAAAAGAAGCCAGACACCAAAGGCCACATACTGTATGATAATATTCATATGGAAAATCCATAGAGATAGAAAGCTGACTTGTGGTTTCCAGGGGGAAGAAAAAGCAGGAATTGAGAAAAAGTAACTGCTTCATGGATGCTTTTGGAGTAATGAAAATGTTTTTGTAAAGTAGATAGAGGCAATGGTTATACAATGTGAATATATCTATCTGTATCTATATTTGCATTCACAGTGTAAACCAGGATTATCCTAAAATAGGGAGATAACATCAATTGAATATCTCTGAGGTCTACATTCAACAAACCCATAGAGGGATTTCTCAGTAGCCCAAGAGAAGATCCCATCAAAACCTTCACAGTATTTACTTGGAGACAAAACAGTGTCATGGGAAACCATATATGTGTCCCATACATGCCATCTATATATTACATATATAATATATACATTATATATGTATAATATATAAATCAAATGTTACTGTAAGGGAATACTTGATAAGTAAAATCTAGTTGTTCATATCACATAAGTATACATTATTTGACTGACCTTGAGGAAATTTTATCTCTGTTAATTCCTAGTTGTCCCTAATGAAAGTAATAAAAATTACAGTAGAATTGAGACGAAATCAGAAGACTAATTCCCTTGACTACTGCCTCCATTTATTTTAAGCTTTTCATTTTCCTAAAAGGCTAATAAAATTTAACTTCCTTAAGCTATATTTTTAAGTAACTGACCACATACCAAAAGTAGATTATGTCAAAAGTTAGAGAAACCTGAAAATGCAATTTAGAATGGAATGCACATTTTAGTTTTATATATATATATATATATATATATATACACACACACACACATATGTATTTATGTTTATGACATTTTAAACCCTTATGCTTCATTTTTTTGGCAGTTCCATATTTTCCCTGAGGGTATTTTATGGCTCCCCTGCCTTAGGTCCATGCAAACAGTGCTCACTGAGGCTTCCACGTCAACATCAGAAACACGGAAGTAGACACCCTGAGCTCAGCGCCTCGGGAGAGCCAGTGCCCCAGCAAGTGTGGCAGTGGATGGGGTGGTTGAAACAGTTGCTGACAAGAGTGAGTTAGGACAAGTGTTGTTTCCCATTTTGCCTCAAAGGTATATGTTGCACTGGCTTTGATGGGATCTTCTCTTGGGCTACTGAGAAATCCCCTTTCCTGTGTGGGTTTGTTGAAAGCAGACCTGAGAGACATTAAGTTAATGGCATCTCTGTATTTTAAGATAACCCTGGCTCAGTCTTCTTCCTTGACATCAGATTAGTAATCAAGGCATGGAGACTATGGCAAGCAGTTCTTTAACCACTAAAGAAGGATTTTATGCTGAAATGAGGTAATGGAACTGTTGGTTAGATCTTAAAGGTGTGTGTGTGTGTGTGTGTGTACATAAGTATACTTAAATATAAAATTCATGCACTATATTATGTATATAGCTTATATACTTATCATTATGTAAATGTTATTTATACATATATAATTTCATAAGTATACCACATATCTATCAGGTATATATTTGTCATATAAATAAATTTTATTTATACATAAAACTTTATAGTTTCAAGGGCTGGGGGCCCATCTTTTTTTAAAATTTTTTAATGTCTAACCAGTGTGAGGTGGTATCTCAGTGTGGTTTTGATTTGTATTTCCCTTATGAGTGACGCTGAGCATCGTTTCATGTGCCTGTAGGCCATCTGGATGTCCTCTTTGGAGAAGTGTCTGTTCAGGTCTTCTGCCCATTTCTTCACTGGATTATTCATTTTTCGGGTATGGAGTTTAGTGAGCTCCTTGTAGATTTTGGATACTAGCCCTTTATCTGATATGCCATTTGCCACTATCTTTTCCCATTCTGTTGGTTGCCTATTAGTTTTTTTGATTGTTTCCTATTTTATTTTGAGAGAGACAGAGACAGAGAGCGAGCGGGGGAGGGGCAGAGAGAGAGGGAGACACAGAATCTGAAGCAGGCTCCAGGCTCCGAGCTGTCAGCACAAAGCCTGACATGGGGCTCAAACCCACGGACTTTGAGATCATGACCTGAGCTGAAGTTGGACGTTTAACCAACTGAGCCACCCAGGTGCCCCTCTAGGGGCCCATTTATCAATTTCCCAGAATTGCATGGCTGGAGACAGGCCAAGGACCAGAATATAGGCCATCCAGACCGGCACTTACCTAGTCCTGTCCAGACCAAAGTTGCAAAAGTTTACTCCTCAATTCACAGAACAGTTTTATTTTAGGATTATTCAAAGAGCATATCTCATTCTATTGACTTACTCTTATTTGTTTGTTCCTCATTCTCGTTACTGTTTCTCGCCTCCCCCTAGAAAACTCCTTAAATGTGCCTTAGACATATATTAACTATACATAAACACATTTGTGTTAAACATATATGATATTTTCCCAGATCTGTGTTCTTGATTAATCTGAATTATTTTGTGATCTGTGTCCCATTTTGTTTCTTATTATTTTTTAACCAATTTTTTTTAAAGATCTACATAGGTGGTTCTGCTTTCATGCACTTCTTCTTGTTGATATGCAGCCTTTCTTTATCTACTTGAAGTTAATTCAGAAATGTCATCCCTAATCTTAGATGTCCCAGCTAATTATCTTTGAATTTTATTTATAGTGGCAACTTTTGAATTTTGTATTTTAATGTGGTCAAACTCGTGTTCCTTCCTTCCTTCCTTCCTTCCTTCCTTCCTTCCTTCCTTCCTTCCTTCCTTCCTTCCTTCCTTTCTCTTTCTTTCTTTCCCTCTTCCTTTCCTTTCCTTTCATTTCCTTCCTACCTTCCTTCCTTTCTATCTATCTTTCTTTCTTTCTTTCATCCTTATTTATTTTTATAGCTTATGTTTTGGGTCTTATTTTAGAGGCAATCTCCATGGAAATTCAAGGCACCAGAGTTACTCTTCAAATTTTTCATCTATTGACTTTAGAATTCTATCTTTCTCATTTAGGTCTTTATTCACTGGCAGATCACCTTTGTGGCAGGGATTCAGTATGATTTTATTAATTTTTTAATTGAAGTCAGTTTTTCAACTGCTAGTTAGCCTATTCTTCTCTTGACTTGTGGGGTCAACTTTGACATTTGTCAAACTCATGTAAGTAAGGTTAGGGTTTTTTTTTTTTTTTTATTCCCTAAACTCTATGTGGTATTCCTTTTGACGTTTCTTACTTTCTTAAAGGGATCTAAGTTTCTTCCAGGTTTAGAGCATACCTTAATTGTCTAGTAGGACAAACAAATTTCATTCATTTTTGATCTCAAAATTTCAGAATTGGCCTGGCAATTCCTAGGGTTTTGTTCTTCCAAATATATTTTTAAATAAGTTTGTTGCATTCTTCAAATATTCTTCTCATATATTTTGGAATATGTTTGTTGATGGCCTGAAAGTTTCTCCTAGCATTTTGTTTGAAATTGCACTGAATTCCACAGACTAAATTTGGGAAAGATTGATATTTTTGTCATATTAATTCATCTCATTCATGAATATGGCATATCCCTTCATTTACTCAGGTGTTTTACTTTGTTTCTCTAGTTTTACTTTGTTTCTCTTTTTACTATTTTGTCATAATGGTCTATGCATTTTTTGTTAAGGCTGATTCTTAGATATTTTTATCAGTAGGGGTTCAACCTGTAGGATATATTTATATGTATATAGTTTATTGTAAGGAATTGGCTTGCACTGTTGATTATACAAGCTGGCTAAGCAAGTCCAAAATCCATAGGGTAGGCTTTCAGGAAGGGAAGAAGTATGGTCATGGGGCAAGTTGGAATTCATGGGCACAGCCTGAAAATACTATGTACAAGTGACAAGTGTCCTTTTTGTCTCTCTTCCCTCCCCCTTCTTTCTTCCCAGACTCGTTTTCAAGACTATCAACTGATTGAAACAGGCCTGCCCAAAATTTTAAGGATAATATCTTCACTTAAAGTCAGTTGATTATGGACTTCAATCATATCTCTAAATTCATGACAATATCTAGATTAGTGTTTGATTAAATAACTGGGGACTACAGTCCAACCAAACTGATACATTGGCAAAACCATTTACAATAAGATTTGGTTGCTAATTTAAGTTATGTCTTATTTTCTATTTGATTATTGCTAATATAAAGGAACTATATTGATTTTTATATGATGATATTGTATCTAAATCACTTTTCTGACTCCTCATATTCTAATAGTTGGTCTGTGAATTCACTTTGGCATTCTTTTTTAAAAATTTTTTAAATGTTTTTTTATTTATTTTTGAGAAACAGAGACAGTGCAAGCAGGGGAGGGTCAGAGAGAGAGGGAGACACAGAATCCGAAGCAGGCTTCAGGCTCTGAGCTGTCAGCACAGAGCCCAACGCGGGGCTCGAACCCATGAACTGTGAGATCATGACCTGAGCCAAAGCTGGCCACTTAACCAATGGAGCCACCCAAGCGCCCCTCACTTTGACATTCTATGTTGAAGATAATATCATCTACAAATAGTTTCATTTGATCATAATATTGCAAACAATTGTAGTTATTACAACTGTTCATTGTTTTTCTTGTCTTACAATATTGGCCAATGTACCCAGTGATATGGTAGGTAGTGGCAAGGATAGCAAAAGTGTCCTTGACCATTCTCTGATGTTAATGTATGTCTAAAACTCCACCACAGATAGATTCCTTTTTTTATCTATGGTGTAAATTCTTCATTATATTAAGAATATTTCCTTCTATTCCTAGTATACTGAGTATTACTTTCTTTTATCATAAATAAAATTTGAATTTTATGAAATACTTTTTAATCCATTCAGAAAATTATATCAGCTCACTGGTGTGATTTACACATATGCATTTGTTAATGTTAAACACTTGTGTCTCTGTGATAAATAAACCCTAGCTTATTATTATTTTTTAGTATAGTTGACACAAAATGTTTTATTAGTTTCAGGTATACAACATAGTGATTCAGTTTTTCTTTGTGTTCAAGTGTAGCTACCATCTGTTACCATGCTATTACATATAATACCATTGGCTGTATTCCTTATTAAGCTGTAATGTTTATTCCCATCACCTATTTATTCTATAACTAGAAGTCTGTATCTTTCACTCCCTTTCATCCATTTTGGCCATCCCTCTACCACTCTCCCTCTGAAAGCCACCAATTTGTCTTTATATTACAAGTGTCTTTTAAACCTTAATTTATTATGATGTAGTATGTTTTTACTCTGCTAGTTCAGGTGGTTAGCAAATATCTTTTTTAATGATTTGTGTCTATGTTCATAAGTAAAACAGGTTTATCATTCCTTTTTATTTTCTAGCCTTGTTTTATTTTGAATTTAAAGGTACTCTAACTTTGTAAAATATTTTGGGCAACTTCCCTTCTTTTCCTATTCTCTGAAACTACTTTTATAAGATAGGTGTTTTTTTGTTTCTTCAACTTTAGCAGAAGTCTTATATAATATTTTCTGGGCCGGGGCTATTTGTGGTTCCATTTTGTGGTAATCTGTCATATAATAAGTAGGAAAGCATCTTTCTTTTACATTGGATTTTTAATCCATGTTAATTGCATAATTTTACAAAGGGGACAAGATACCTTTAGCTTTAAACTAATAATTAAGAGAGTAATTACGACACTTGACACAGTTCTAGATGTGTCTGTATAGTAGATTAGGCAGGGGAAACGGGATCCATGTGGAATGCTGCAAAGGTCAGAGGTAGTGAGTCGCATCTGAAGCTCCCTCACCGTCTCTGTGCTTCTTACCTCCTAGGGCATACGGGCCGGTTGTTAAAGTCCCTGTGCTTCACCAGTCTTTCCTTCCTGTTGCTTCACATCATTTTCCACATCACGCTGGCCAGCCTGGAAGCTCAACATCGTATTGGACCTGGTTACAACTGTGAGTATTATGGTGATGTTTTCCTTCATATTATGTATGAATAAAGCAATGTGCTATAATGCTTACAGAAATCTGTACGACAGTTACATCATGAAATCCATGATCATTTGTGGTCATGTGGCAATCCTGTGGTAGAAGTACATATAAGGAAACTGCCATGGAAAATTACAAGCAAATTAATTAATGAATGTTCAACAAAAATTAGGTATTAGGCCCCTATTTGTATGTAAGACATTATTACTGGGCTTAATCTAAAAAAATGAAGATACATTTATACACACACACACACACACACATACATATGGTGACTATGTGTGTGTGTGTGTGTGTGTGTGTGTGTATGTGTGTGTGTGTGTGTAGTCCCTGGAGCATACGGTACAGCTAGTGAGGCAAGACATATACAGTTTCTAACATGATTAACATGAGTACAAAAATTGAGTAACAAATAACTGTGACCTCAATCCTATTCTGCAGCATAATAGAAGATTTCATATATTTTTATGGGAAAAATATAATGACAGATTCTTTTTTTAAGTGGGAGTATTTTATTGTTACTCAAAGGGGAATAATATGTCTTATATGCATTATATTTTGAAGTTATGATCTGAAAAAATCAACATGTATATTTCTTCATCTAGGCAACATCATCTTTCCAAAATAAGGTGCTATCAGATAAATTTGACTTTAGTTTTTAAAGATATGTGATTGTCATTTGAAAAAACAAAAACATTTCAAGTAGATGGAATACATTG
This sequence comes from Suricata suricatta, assembly GCF_006229205.1. NCBI lineage: Eukaryota > Metazoa > Chordata > Mammalia > Carnivora > Herpestidae > Suricata > Suricata suricatta. The sequence continues at coordinate 58,608,635 of NC_043713.1, read as the reverse complement.
CACCTGGTTTAAGATAGGCCTAAGAAACTCTGGGATATTTGAAATAGACTATAATAATGGTTTTTCTTTGAGGAACCTGTTTGTGGGTTTTAAACTTCCTGATTTTTCATAAAGGCAAGCACAAGTGATATGAAGTAAACCTATCCTTCCCTGTGAAATAAAAGAAGATCAAAATTCTGTATGAATCAAAGACTGTTAACATAAATATAGTTAGATATTCTTTAGTAAAATTATTCAGTGTCCTTCTCCATCTAACTTTTAGAAATCTACAGTTCACAGGTCTAAAGTTAGTATTCATTTTGGCCATTTTATTGAATTCAGAATTCACTGGATACCAATGCCTATCAAAATGGTTTTGATTTAAAAATCTATGATTGAAGATACAGTTTTTGTTTTTAAAATTGAGATATAATTCATACATATACCGTAAAATTTGCCTATGTAAGGAATACAGGTCAGTGGCTTTTGGACTGTGCAGCCATTACTGCTATCTGATTCCAGAAATTTCCATCATCCCAAAGAGAACCCCCTATCCATGGAACAGTTATTCCTCATTCCCTTTCCACCCAACCCTAAGTTAATTTCTGCTTCTGGTAGATTTACCTGTTCTAGAAATTTCATCTAAACGGAATTGCATAATATGTAACATGTTCTGTCTGGCTTTTTTCACTCAGCATGATGATTTCATGGTTCACCTATGTTGTAGCATGTATCACTGTTTCGTTTCTTTTTGTGACTGAAGAATATTCCAATGTTAACATGTGTTTTTACTGTTTGGTAAAAGCTCATTATTCAAAACTTGAAAAAAATAAAATGTTTAAGTAATGACACTTTAGTTCCTTTAGTTATGCTATAATGGTAAAAAGGATTTATTATATTTGGCCAGGTTCAAATCTTTTTGGACTTAGGTGAAACGTCAGCAGCAGTATTTTCTCATGCATTTCAATCACAAATCCCTTGAAGACTTCTTACGATGGCGTTTGTAGGATCATAAGGAAGGTTGTCTGAATAAAAGACTGTTTCTTGAATGAGTTATCCATCACTGGAAGTATTTAATCACAGAATATGTTACAACTCATCATGTTTCAAAAATTTGAGTTTATAAATATCTTGCCCATTTCTTTAAATGAATTTAGATGCTGAGTGATATTGTGGAAACAACTGTCCTGAAGAGATTCTAGATTAGGAAGTGCAATTCATCATTTCTTCTGGCCTAGAGTCTAGGCATTTCTATTTTTTATTCAAAATTATGACTTGCCACAGCCCTACAAAAGTCAAAATACAAATGAATATGAAATGTTAAAACAGTATTCTCCTTTCCAAATTTATAAATGTATTTACTCTATATATGTCTTCCCTTATGAGGTATAGACAGAGACAGACAGACAGGAAGACATACAGACTTACACATGTACACACACACATGGGAATTTATTCTTCCCTGTCTCCTCCTTCCCAGGCAAGGACCCAAATTACTGGGATCCTTGGGTTGGGTCCTGCATTTAATGCCATGAAGTATCTGTACTTCACAGTGGAGAAGATGTGGAGGCCATCTTTGATATAGTCAAAGCTGACCTCTTTTTTAAAAAAATTTTTTTTAATGTTTTATTTTTGAGAGAGAGAGACAGAATGTGAGCAGGGGAGGGACAGAGAGAGAAGGAGACACAGAATCTGAAGCAGACTTCAGGCTCTGAGCTGTCAGCACAGAGCCTGATGTGGGGCTTGAACCCAAGAACCACGAGCTCATGACCTGCGCCAAAGCTGGACACTCAGCCGACTGAGTCACCCAGGCACCCCAAAAGCTGGCCTCTTGACATAGTATTCTGTACAACCCAACCTTAAGTTAGCTCTGCCTTTCCTACCCTCACACCAATATATTTCCATGTGTCTCTTGGAGATATTTTTATTCATGCACAATTACCCTCTGCTGTCATTGTTTACTGCAGTGTAACATTCTTCACTGCAGTGTAACTTGAATGTGATCTCATATCCTGCCCTCCTTTCCTTTTTTGACGTCCCTGTATAAAAGTGCCATTCTGTTCCACAGAAAGCCGATATAATGGAAATGCTAACAGTAAACTTTATTTCTACCAAGTTAAATTCTAATGTGAAGTTTGTTCCCAAAAGAGTTAACATTCAAATTTGCAGTTATAATATATATTATATATATATTATATATATATATAATATATATGAAATGGAACTCAGAGCTGGCTTATTCAAATCCCTTTTTTATTTAAATTTATAATAGTTTATTGTCAAATTGGTTTCCATATAATACCTAGTGTCTCTCCCCACAAGTGCCCCCCACTATGACCATCACCCCCTTCCCCTCCCTTCAGTCCTTGGTTCATTTTCAGTATTCAGTAGTCTCTCATGGTTTGTGTCCTTCTCTCTCCCCAACTCTCTTTCCCTCTTCCCCTCCCCCTGGTCCTCCATTAGGTTTATCCTGGTCTCCTGTTAGACCTATGAGTGCAAACATATGGTATCTGTCCTTCTCTGCCTGACTTATTTTGCTTAGCATGACACCCTCGAGGTCCATCCACTTTGCTACAAATGGCCATATTTCATTCTTTCTCATTGCCATGTAGTACTCCATTGTGTATATATACCACATTTTCTTGATCCATTCATCAGGTGATGGACATTTAGGCTCTTTCCATGATTTGGCTATTGTTGAAAGTGCTGCTATGCACACTGGGGTACATGTGCTCCTATGCATCAGCACTTCTGTATCCCTTGGGTAAATTCCTAGCAGTGCTATTCCTGGGTCATAGGGGAGTTCTATTGATAGTTTTTTGAGGAACTGCCACACTGTTTTCCAGAGCGGCTGCACCAGTTTACATTCCCACCAACAGTGTAGGAGGGTGCCCATCTCTCCACACCCTCGCCAGCATCTATAGTCTCTTGATTTGTTCATTTTAGCCACTCTGACTGGCGTGAGGTGGTATCTCAGTATGATTTTGATTTGTATTTCCCTGATGATGAATGACGCTGAGCATCACTTCATGTGCCTGTTGGCCACCTGGATGTCCTCTTTGGAGAAGTGCCTGTTTATGTCTTATGCCCATTTCTTCACTGAATTATTCTTTTTTCAGGTGTGGAGTTTAGTGAGTTCCTTGTATATTTTGGATACTAGCCCTTTATCTGATATGCCATTTGCCACTATCTTTTCCCATTTTGTCTGTTGCCTGTTAGTTTTTTTGATTGTTTCCTTTGCATTGCAGAAGCTTTTTATCTTAATAAGGTCCCAGTAGTTCATTTTTGTTCTTGATTCCCTTGCCTCTGGGGATGTATCGAGGAGGAAATTGCTGCGATTGAGGTCTAGGGGGCTATTTCCTGCTTTATCCTCTAGGGTTTTTATGGTTTCCTGTCTCACATTCAGGTCCTTTATCCATTTTGAGTTTATTTTTGTGAATGGTGTCAGAAAGTGGTCTAATTTCATTTTTCTACATGTTGCTGTCCAGCTCTCCCAACACCACCTGTTGAAGAGGCTGTCTTTTTTCCATTGGACACTCTTTCCTGCTTTGTCAAAGGTTAATTGGCCATACACTTGTGGGTCCAGTTCTGGGTTCTCTATTCTATTCCATTGGTCCATGTGTCTGTTTTTGTGCCAATACCACACTGTCTTGATGATGACAGCTTTGTAATAGAGGCTAAAGTCTGGGATTGTGATGCCTCCCATTTTGGTCTTCTTCTTCAATATTACATTGGCTATTCGGGGTTTTTTGTGGTTCCATACGAATTTTAAGATAGTTTGTTCTAGCTTTGAGAAGAACGCTGGTGCAACTTTGATGGGGATTGCATTGAATGTGTAAACTGCTTTGAGTAATAATGACATTTTCACAATGTTTATTCTTCTGATCCATGAGCACAGAATGTTTTTCCATTTCTTTGTGTCTTCTTCAATTTCCTTCATAAGTCTTCTATAGTTTTCAGCATACAGGTCTTTTACATCTTTGGTTACGTTTATTCCTAGGTATTTAGATGATTTTTTGTGCAATTGTAATATTTGTGATGAGGTCACCGACAGAGAAGGATACACTAAAGACTGCATTAGATAAAGGAATTGGAACTCTTTACTTTCAGTTATAGGCACCTTGAAAGTGAGTTTACAGAAATCATACAGTTCTTCTGAAAAATGAGTGGTGCATGTAACAGCTTTGGCTCATCAGATGTTATAGATTATTTTTGGTTCAGTTTCCTGTGTAGCATTTAAAAGCAATACATTATTGAAAAGGGATAAAAGGGACTGGCAAACAAACTTCAGAGATTTACAAACTAGGTTAGTCCAAGATTGACACAGACCAGGTTTTCAGCCTCGAGGATTTTTTAATGATCAAGTTATATAAACTTCAGAAAATACTGTTAGAGTGGGTAATGGAAACACTGAGTTTTAATTTAGAGTTGACTTCACTTCAGTAATGTTATTGTTCCTTGACCATTGGAGTTTCGAGTACACCACCAGAGTTGTAAACACAAACCCAGCTAGTTTGATATCCCACATTTGAAGGGTAACCCTTTTTTGGCATCTATAGATGCCAGAAAGGCAAAAAGTGTCTTGGCCAGAAGTGCTGTGCATTTTGAATACTTTTCTCTGATCAAGACATTGGTAAATGAAAATTCAGTAACCCACACAGGTCAGATTTCCCAGTCATATTCAAATTCAAGACCACCAAGTACTCATTTATAAGTGCTTAATTTTGTTTTCCTACCTATTCCTCTCTCCGTTTGAAACTCATATACCCTGACCCTCATTATAGCAAAAGCTCCCAGGATCCCTCAGGAATCTAAGACACATGTCTGGGGGACAACAGTAGCATTTATAAATATTGAGTCATTGAAAGTTCTTGCTCCCCTAGAGCCCTGTGAATATTAACTGGCAGTAGTAAAGAGTTTTTCAAACCAGCCTATTTAGTTTCTGACTAGCTGGCAGGTTTGTTAAAGGTGCCATTGTGCAGACCTGAAACCTAACCCCCTCACCCCCTCTTTCACTCCCTTTCTTCATTTCCAAAATGGTGCTTCTAGGTAAGTGAGGAAATCTATGGGGCAGGAGTGGGGGACCCTCTGTAAATTTTCCTCAAACATGTGTTGTGCCGCTTACTAAAATATTTTCATTCCATCAAACCTATATTATATAAATAAATGTAAACCCGGTTTCAATTATGTCATTACAGATTCCATACAAGTAGTTTGTTTGACTCACTAGTAGATGTGGGGCAACGTTAGTAAAATTTCAAGGCCAGTCTGGATTCTTATGCTGTGCTAAAGCATGTGATTGATTGAAAGAAACTTTTGAGTTCAACACTCTGAAGGAGAAATCGGTGGTGATAATAGGTGCTATTTATAGAGTGCCTACTAACTGGCGGGCCCCAGGGATCATTGTATTCTTTTTCTAATTAATGATTTCTTTTCCTTGTTACAGATGAGCACAGATATCCTTAAGTAGGGCACTCCATCCACAC